>NC_060214.1:119132500-119432500 GCF_021130785.1 Homalodisca vitripennis
GATATAAAATATACAGTTATTATCTAACGTCCACTATAAATTTAGACCTATAAACCCATCTTATTTGTTTTTGGTAAGAGTAGGCTTTCCATACCTGTGTTTATATTTTCTCCTTAATCGGAAAACAAAACAAAATCAACTATGGCACAAATATACTAAGACCTGAGTAAATTATAATAGCCACAATATACACTTTTTACATATTATCGTGATCGTGGCAAAGCCAAACTCAACATTGGCGTCTGTAATAAAGTTCACTCGAATCAGAAGTGCACATACACGTACAAAGCCTACGAAATTGCGAGCGAAGCCGCGGGTAAATGCTAGTATAGAACTATTGTATAAGTGTTATTAGGAACGACTATATATTATTAAGCTTTTCATTTGACTTTACTTCTAAGTATTTGTGTTTGTAGTCAAGTTACTTAGATTATGTTTTATGTTTACGTGCTATTGGTTTGACTTTGACACTAGATAAAATAAGGAGGCTGATTAAGCAAATATAATGTAGCATTATAATATCGGTATAATATTTGATACTAACACTGAGTACTACATGTTGCATTATTTTAATCGAATTACGATAATATTAATTCTTTTGTAAAATAAAAGCCTTATTTTACTATTTCATAAGAATTTCTCTTGAACAAATAAATATGTTCCGTAATTCAGGAAATGTAGGACTCATCGTGGATATTACCCAAAGAATTTTCTCGGAGAATAAATTAATAGATGTTCATATAATTGTTGTATCGAAGTTGTATTGATAACATTCTATTCCTATAACTCGATGATTTAATAATTCTGATTTCTACATGTCAGATTATTACAAACACAAACAATTATTAATAATTAAACTGGAACAAAAGTAATTAACCCGTAGTGATTTATTATTTTATCAAACACAATTGTATTGTATTGTATGTCATTTTGTCAATACCTGTGTGATGAGCCATTCTATTGCAAATACAAGTATAGGGATTTAGGGAAATTTTGCTTTAACTTTATTTTTGATATTGCTTCTTCCAGCTTTCTATATTTTCTACACAATAGGAGATATGAAATTTACGTCATACAACATATTGTGTATTCTTTTAGTTATAATCCTATTAAAAACGTAATTAACTGTGATTTCAATTTTAATCTAAAATAATGTTTACCCAGTATATATTTTTTATAATTTTTGCAGTATTTTTACATTAATTAATGTATAAAGTTATGCATATATAATAATTATGTTTTTTGTTTCTTTCCCCAAAACTTATGTTTATCCTTATGTTTAGTGATTAATATTACATTTTGATGCTTGACAACATTAATATATTATATTTTGACGATTGCTTACAATTACGTTACTTCTAAGTGTTTACTGTTGTCCTCTAAAGTGTATAACAGTAGAAAGTATGGGTAGGGTACTATAAGAGGACCCGGTTTCTTATATCGAAATTGGCAAACGATATATTACTTAATCATAACCATCGATATAATCAATCGATACTGATTAATTATTTTGAATCATTAACTTAAAGTAATCTACATCAACAGCTGTAAACACTTTCAAATAATACTCTTAATATTATATTTTAATTATTTATAAGTTACATTTTATTATTAAAAATGACAGTCGATTTTAGAAAACTAAACGACATTGCAGTAAAAATATGATAAGACATGTTTTTTGTGACTTCAACATGTTGGACTCGTACCGAAAACCCATTATGTGAAATTTGTGGGAAATAAACAACTGTAACTGTAAGAGGAGCAAATATTGTCGTCTTCAGTTTTGCTAATTTTGGTTATAATAATTTGTTTGAACACTGTAAATATTAAATTCACATTTTAATTTAAAACATATGATTGTTATTGAGGACTATAGATACTTTTATATCGATTGATAGTGTAGGATTTCAAATGCAAATATTAGGTATCGATGATTACATTCTTCGATATAAAAAAACCGGGTCCGCTATCGTACCCTACCCGAAATTATAATGCATGTACAGTCAATGTCGGCGACTCCGGTACTAATATGGACCGTCGCTCACAGCGATTCCTGGAACTAGTATGGACCATCGCTCAGAGCGACTCTGTATTAATATGGGCGGTCACTCAAATCGAGTCTACTGAAATGGAACGTCGCTCACAGCGATCCCTGGTACTAGTATAAACCATCGCTTACAGCAAATCCTGGAACTAGTATTGAGTTGACCATGGCGCACAGCGACTTCAAACTTCTATGGTCCGTTGGTCACAGCAGTCGAGTACTATTAGTACTACTATAGATTGTCGCTCACAGTGATTCCCAGCTTTACTATGGACTGTCGTTTACAGCGATCCTCGGCACTAAAAAGGGGAAAATAAACCAAGCTTTGTCAAATTGATTACAATGGACATGCAGGTATTGTACATTGTAGTTCAATGTTCTTTTTCTTTCCTCTGCATCAATTATCTACTCATTGTAGTCTATTTTACATTGGTCTGGTGCTCATACGCGCTTGCATTTACGCACTTTCTAGATCGATTGAACAAAAGGAATAGTTCATATTTTGGTACCGTTGTGTTCAGAACATACTGTTCTTGTATGTGGTATATTTTTGCTCACTGCAGCTGCATGTACGCAGCGCTGCATAATAAATCCCAGCTGATATTCGAAAACCTGCTAACCTTTTGGTCAAATGTTTATCACGTTTTTTTTATATATAGTTTAACGCTAGTTTGTTGTTCTTCTTTCTTAAAGTTTAAAAATGTACTCTTAGATTGAAGTGCCGATTTAAAAATTGGTGTTAGCATAATAGTTAAAAGCTGTTCTAACTAAAACAGAACATTGGAATTGTATCCAAAGGTTCATTTATACATACACCAACAACTAAAATAACAGGAACTGTTTTAATTTTTCCTATATTCAACGAATAGAATTTCGTTGCATTTGGCACATAAGGCACATATATAAGTTTGAAGTGTTAGAGTTGACTTTGATTATGATACCATTCAAAAACTTATAAATGATGCTATTTTGAAACATAAAGTGACATTTTTTGTTCTTTTTATCGGCTTAACATAAATACCAAATTTTAACTTATTAGCATTAATTCTTATTGAGATAGCTGATTGAAATAAAAGAACTAATTGTTCGATATGAAGCGAGATGGACACATGTTCATATGGACTTTTTCCTTTTTATTGTGCCGTTCTCTCGTGAAACACTATAGATAATGTATACATGAAAATATTAAAAAGATATGTCAACTAAACAAAGGTAAAACCCAAAACTCGAATAACAAGTGCTTCAGAGTATAAATTAAATGCTAAACGGAAAAAGAAGCTATATAAAGGAATTTTGTGAAATGTACTCGTGATGAACGGGTTCCTTAACCTTGTAAATTCAGGATTCAAGAGGTTAAGGGAGGCCACAAAAGTAGTGCAATCTGCATATCGAATGATAAGATGGAATGAAAAAAAGCTCGTTTATATTTACAGTATTACTCTCACATGATTCCTACCTTTTTGGCTGTCCTATAAACCTCTCTAAACGTAAAGTCACCACAAAGACCCTCCAATGCAGATAGCTCTATTGAATAAAAGAAGACGGAAACAAAACAGCGTTAACCATTAGGGTGTCAGTAATGACACGCTGTTTACTGTTTGCGGGGGGGGGGGGGGGTGAGACCGGCAAACCGCGACAAATTGTGTGACAAACAGCGTAAATTGTGTTACAAAGTGAACCTGGCGAACACGCCGCCACATAGTGTAATCCACACTAGAGAGTGTAGTGTGGCCACCGTACGTGGCTTGTAGAGCTTGTTGTGTTGGTTTAATGTAGTCTAGACACAAGTGGCCACCTCTGCCCGCTTCATCAGCCACTGTAACGGACAAAACATACTTTGCACTTGCTGTGTTGCAAATTCGTTGTTCGCACATGTAATACAAAGAAGTAGTCAGTTAGAAACGTGAGAAAAGTCTCTATGTACACATACTGAATAAAACCCTATTAAAGTATAAAATTTAAAAAAAAGATATGTGTTATATTATATTTTGTACCTGTCCCAAAGAGAATGTCCATCTGTGTTGTAGTGATGTAGAACCAGAACGTGACCTTTCTTGTTCTAAAAATCAAAAACAAAACAATGAATAATTCTATTATTACAGTTACTGAACTATATTATTCGAAAAACTGTTCAGCAATAATAGACACTTTTGTATAAAAATGTTTCAAATAAAAAAAAAATATCAATAAAAAAATTTTAAACTGTCAAGAAAGAATAATTTATTAATCATAGCATTGCATCTTACGAGCCCCAATTTCTCGCATTCGACTCCGAATTCCTCAATAACTATTTTATTACAAGACCTATTTTATTACCTTTCTAGAAGTAATAAGCTAAGAAGTACAGGCTTTAATTAACTCTTTGCCCTTGATTATGCTCAATATATTTCACTACTTCGCAATTCACTATCGAAGCATTGTCTGAGGTGTGTTCATTAAATGTTTCATTATTTTTACTAAAAACGAAGAAGTAAAGAGGGGAGATTATAAACCACCCTTTATTTTTAATTAATAAAAAAATCGTTTTTGTGGAATCTATATTGATTTGATGTACCTATATATGCACGTTTATAGCTCAGATCGTGCAATTAAAACGTTGAATGCCAGAAAAAATTAACTATTAGTAAAATAATAATATATTTACAAATTTAAGTTTAAATATACTTTAAGTGGTAAAAAGTATTGGAAATGATTGGACGTGGAAAATTATTAAGAACTATCGAAAATCCTTTGAATGGAAGAATAAAAGAAATATTGTTTGATTGTCAAAATAGTTATTGATAAAATCAAATATGTCACAGAGCATATTATTAAACTTTGATTAAAAGACAAATTTAAAAAAAATGTAAGTTAGTATGAAATTAATCAGAATCAAACTAGGTGAACATAAAATTTTGTAAATCAAGACGTGAGGCCGCCACAGTGCAAGCAGCAAATGTTTGTAAGTGAACTGTTATAATAATCAAGCTTATCGTATAATAAGTTGAATACCCCGATTACAACAGTAATGTGGAAGCAAGCGTGCATGCACATATTTCCTGGGGGACCCAGAATGCTTTTACTTTAGTTTCACGATAAAAGTAATCTGGTTCCTTTATGCTCCCAATTTAGACTTTATGATTAAAACTAACATCTTTGCCGACCAAGCGAACCTGAAAACATTCAATACAAAATAAAGAAGTGTTTAGTAGAGAAGACAAGGAAGTAATGATAGCCCCACAGGTTACAAATAATCGTGAAGAGGTTTATGGTTATCAAAAAAAGAGGGAAGTTCGATAGTTTTATGAGCTTTGAAATATTCAATAAAACTGTTTAAAAAAATCCTATTACAATTTTTGTCTAAACTGTTAAATTGTGTTACATATTATTTGATACAATTTCCATAAAATATTTGTTATTTTTACTAAATTTATTCTCTAGTGATGTATTGTTTAGTGACATTTAGATACGTATCGTTGATTGGAAACTAGTGACACATTGTGTGACATAGAATAGTGCAACATTGTTGACTAAGGATCGGTGATGATATATTATAACCTATTGTGACATGATGATTAATAGTTAGTGACATAATGTTTATTTACTGTTAGTTTTATTTACAGTTAGTACTGTATTGTTGATTTAGTAGTAGTGTTATATTGTTTTTGACAGCTAGTGATTTATTGCTTATTGACAGACAGTGACGTGTTGATTGACAGCTAGTACAAATATAAAATCAGTATTGCAATGTTTTTATTCTGTGTACTCAATGATTTTACTTGTGCCCTGTAAAAAATGAGGTACAACTGTAACACCTCTATTCTGGACATGATTTCTTGAGCGTATTACTAAATAAAATTAATTAAACCACCTGGAATTTTGGGGCCAGATATCATATTAATGTATCTGGATACTACACCATTATGGTTGTCATCTAGTTTTTACGTAGTTGCTTCAAAGTAATTACTCATAAAAAACATCTGGAAATAAATGTAGGCGAAATGGAAATATTATCTTGAATGGCTACTTGTAATCTTTTATCGTTTAATATTTGTAAAGCACTACTAATTATAATGTAGACTATAAAATAAAACAATCAAAAGTTACGTTCAAAATTTGTTTTCAAGTTTAATTTTTCGATTAAATTGATTTACGAATAAGCGAGAAGAGAAATGATTTAGTGTAATAATATTATTATCAAGGTATAAGTTTTAAAACTCGTGTAGCCAGAAGAGACAACGCGAGAAAAAGATTCAAATGGAACCTTCAAAGGAATACGTGCCCTTAGCAAACAATAGAGGCTGGTAAGAAGTCCTCAAAGGCTTGGCTTTGTGGGCGGTTGACTTGGGAGACACCATATCTGACGGCATCTCATTTCAGCCCGTCAAAATTTTCATTGCTTAAAATATTGTGTAGTTGTTAACAAATACTCATAAGGGAAAATTACGCTTTCAATCGTATTTATATTCAATTTTGTTAGGGGAATAGTGGACATACACCAACAGGCATTTTTATTGTTTTTAATCGCTTTTCTGAATCTTCAAAATTAATTTTCTTTCACTTTTAATTTGTTTTGGATGAGTACGTTATCTTGAAAAATCCAAAAAAAAGGAATTGGTTTAAGATTTTATTTGAAAATTCACTTTTGTTGAGCAATTCTTAAAAAATTCCATTTAAGGATCTAACGCATTATTCAGGCCTAAACAAATTTCTTGATACTAAAGCCAAATTCCTCCCTTTAGCCCAGGATCATACAAAATCTCAAAATTCCCATTATAAATCATGAGAAATACTGATGAAATTTAAATATCTATTTTAAATATCATAGGCAAACATGTACCTGAAGCAGAGTCTTTTCCTTAGCATAGAACTCTGCATATTAAAATTGTTAATTTATGTTTACGTTTGACACACTAATTATGTGTTTCAGCGCTCTTTGAAATCTTCACGCTATGTGACAGAAAGTTATAAACATCCATAGCATATATTACGTGAACTATCAGTGAATTAATGACCATCAGATCAGTCTTGTTGGTGTGGAAATGAGATGATTTCTTGCAGAATATCAAGTCTCAAGATATCTGGCCATTTAATACATTCACATTCTTGTTCATTAAATTGAGTTGAATATAATTGTAACAATAAAAGTCTACACTAAGTCAACATAAAATGACGCTATGCGTGTTAGGATAGTTAGGCTACATGTGTTAATATGCCACTTGTTAAAACCTATTATTATAGTTTATTTATTATACTATTTTCTCGTTGCCACCATAGTTACCCTTAAGACACATGTAAAAATATTCGTTATCGCTTAGCCAAAACCCGGAATGACATGTACCGCGAAGGAACTCAGTGTTGCCAATATATAATTGAAGATCATTCAAAATTTAAAGTCTCTGGGTCAGTTATCGTCCGGACAGACGGACAGACAGACAGACATGAACATTTTTCCAGCCTCACTAAATCTCAGCCAATTACCTTTTACGTTGTCGTGCATTAATAATGATAGTATATAGATAGAATTATAAGCTATTCCACCTGTTGATACAATAATCATAGCAAATAGGGCGAGGTCGGTCTATGTGGTTATATCTAGTATTTATGTTCAGCCAGTTGCGTGGTCACGCTTCCATTATTCAACCCACAATTACCACTCATGACGTATCACTGTGGTCTCCACCTTCCATTATTTATCGGCTATCGATCATCGACCACTTCGATATTTACCTTTAAATAATTCCTTGCCGTGATTTACCCGCCGCCACTTGATTTGTTCGTTGACCAATCGGATTAATTTTTTTATTTCAACGTGCCATTGCGTTGTCACCATTTTTCGCTAGACAACGGTTGAAATTCGTCGTTTGAGTGGGCGATTTGTTAGAATGAGTGCGGATGACCTGTGTAGTGGTGCTTCAGGTGCTCAGCAACAACAAAGGATTAATCTTGTTTAGTTTGAAAACATGTTATACAACTCCACCTGTGTTTTATTTAAAAGTGTATCTACTAGTTATAGCATATAAACATAAACGATGTGTATAAAATCTGTAGCATTTTAACAATCAAGATTATATTTTAAGGACCCTTTAAGCATGATGAATCGAATTGGTAGTACATGGCTGTCTTCTACAGGGTAAATATGTTTCTCGACTGTTATATATTTATGAAATACGTATGACAATGAACGTTTATATAAATTTTTATAATTAATGGTAAAGTCTGAAAAGGAATAAAGTAGGAACATATTATGTGGGAAAGTAAAATATACAATTCACAATTTTTGACTCGATTACTTTTTTGAAGCGACTATAATAACTTGTACACGATTAAGAAATAAATTCATCCCATTAAACTGGCAGGAAGATTTAATTTTAAATCTCGAAGTCCGTTGCGATTTTTAAAAAATTCACGTGTTGGTTCAAAATTCATGTTATGTTTTTTTTAATATTTTGTATACATTTTTTATATTTACTTTTTATAACCACAATTGATGCCTTAACCGCAAAAAAGTCTTTAAAAAAATGTGCAGTTAAAACATTGTGCTAAATTTTACATTGTACCACTTCCACCACCAATACAACGCAGAACATACTTTACTAGACGTCACCATGAACAAAAATCATAGTATTATTTGTTCATAAATATGAAAACTGGATAGCAATGCGACTTAATTAGTTTCCTGTGGAAAAGAAATAGAATAGCAAAGGTTGTACCACAGTTTAATTAACACGTGAATGTAATATACAATTTACAGGATGTGTGCAACTTTTGGGGCCAAATTATATTCCACCTAGTGTTTTTCTAAAAATTGGCAAAGTAAGGATCAATTTAATATCAAGGAATTATTGCATCTTCTTAAATGTTTTTATATCGAAAGAGCAAGTCTGTTGAACCTTTCTACCTTTCAGTTAACATTATGTGTATGTAAAAGCCTAAAGCGTAATTATGTGATTAATAATTATTATGTAGTAATTGGTGTAATGCAATAATTAATATTCTACTGCCCTACGTGATATATCCCTGGAGAGTTAATATAGGGTGCATACATTACTATGCGCCTTTATAGTTAGAAATATCTTCAAGATTTTAAGATCTTCGAATAAGGTGTGAGTGTGAAACGATTAAAATGTTGAGTTAACAAGGCTGTCCGTCTGGATGAGAAAAAGAAGAAAACAAAAAAATTTAAAAAAATTCAAGAATTAGTTATTTACAAAGCAAATTTAGGACTAATAAGCCCTCTCTAAAACACTTAACCATGGAACCAACGACTTCTGACTTCTGAACCACCACCAACGGCCAAGCAGGCAAGCTGCTTGCAAGGACAGGATCGCTTAGCGGTCACCCATCCAAGCAGCAGCCACGCACGACATTGCTTGATCTGGTTATCCTACGATAACCGCCGTGCCCGTTACACTACGCCATTGGCAAGCAATAACAAATTTAGTTGGACGGGAAAAATTATCTTTTCGAATGGTTGTTGATGTAATGAAATTGTAGCAATACTCTACAATCGCAGAGATGGCAAGTGAGTTTTATTTCTTCCCGTATTTAGGTAACGATGATTCATTATTTTAACCAAGATGTGATGTAAATGTATCATATCACGTTCTCCAATTTCGCTGAAATTTCAAATATGTGTAGGTAGTTTATAAAATTTAAAACGATTGCAAACATTACCGTAACCGGTCAACATAGAATTAACATAATTTGAATTTTTTGTTCAGACCGACCTTATTGTACCCGTACTAATGGGCGACTGACTTGTGCAAGGGTCTTATCAAACTGAACATGGTGGAGAGTCATATAGTCCTTGTAGAAAGTGCGACGGTCACAGACAGGATTGAAACCTGTGCTATATATGACTCAGATCCACAGTCTAACAGCTTAGACCACTCGTAAACTGGTTTATCCAACGATTAGACAAAATATCAAGTTGACCTTTATTTACATTTAGATTTTCAACTTGGTCCTCCCCTACTCTCCTGATCTCGAAGTGGTCAAATGCCGATAACCCTAACAGTGATGTATGGCAAAGATGTACATAAGTATAAATTTTAATATCCAGGTGCACAACATTTTTAAGATATCATGCAAATCCAAGAAATATAATTTTTAGTGATGTCCGAGGTTTTAATCAAACTTCTGTGACGGACTTAGTTAAATTACAGTGTTTGTAAATTCTTAAAAATAATCGCAGTGATACATACGATTAACTTTATCAAACCGTAATTGTTTTCCTGCGATTGAATATTTAATTGAAATAGCGCTATAATAAAAACTAAACAATGGATGCTGACAAAGGATGGCCAATTAAGTCATGTTGGATTTAACAAGAATTCCTGTTGGAGAATGTTTTTGATATACCACGCAAATAATTTAGTTTTCTCAGTACATGTAGTTGGGCCTTTGATCCGATCTGTAGCTTTAAAAAATAATGGGGAAAAAAATAGAGTTAATGAATTCAAATAAGCATGATGCCTTTATACTCACCCTCTTGTTGAGGTCAACGCTTGGATTACTTCGTGTGTGTCACCTCGTTAATAATAAGCCTTCAGTTAATAAACAAGAAAAACACTAATTGGGGTACCGTGTACAAGGTAGCCCACACCACGTAGGTCACATTACAGGATTCGCCGAGGTTGCTTTCAAGTTTCAAGTCCATAGCCATGTCACATATTATAATGTCATATGATTGTATTCAACACTGTTTCTTCTGCGATGTCATGGTTACCCATAAGGCCAATGTAAACATGTTCTCTAACGCACAGCCATATCCCATGGAGTGACGTGCACTATATTCAAAATATGTGTTGCTCTTATAGAAATGAAGCTTCTTCCGGAATTTCAAGTCTAAATCTCAGTTCGTTCTTAGGATATCGTGGGAACAAACTGAAATTAAATTTGTCCAGCCTCACCAGTGATAGACTTAGATAACGCTCAGTCAACTAGGGGTGTAGTCTCTTCTGAGACACAAATAATTCAAACATATTTTCATATTTCCTGTTATTTGAATTCTCAATTATGTGGGAAACAAAACGTAATGCAATAAAGTCAACTATTTCCTGTCACTTTATCTTTTAATAAAGCTATGAATTTAATTACAATATTTCACACTATTATTTAAGTAATTTAATCAAGATTCCTAACTAACAGAGTTTACAAGTTTTAATTAAACGTGCTACAAAAAAAAAAAAAACAGTTTTTAAAATTTTCCCCATCTTGGAATCTGAAAAGACAATAATTAAAGACAGCGCTACAAAAAGTAGTGTCTCTTTTTCTACATAGTCGCCAAGGCCTAAAACTTGAGGATATTTCATTACGTTTTATTGACCATTTTTATAGCGGCCTGTTTTTCGTTGTGTAGTGGTGGTTTGGAAGGGTCCAATATTTTCTTTGTGCTAGATTATATAGTATAAATGCTTTGCTATACAGCTTGTCCCTTGTTACGTTTGAATCTACAATTTTCAGCGTAATGACAATTGTGATAGCTTTACATTATATTTACACCTGAAGAAGGAAGAAGATATCGGCTATCGAAACGTCGTTTTTGGATTTTTTGCAATACTTAACAATGTCAACTATTCACAATATGAAAACAATATTATATTATGCAGAGATTGATTTTAAATTACTACATTAATAAACGTACTTTTATGAAATAAATTATAATTGAAAAACTAACAATGACAATGGTTGAAAAATTATCTTTTACCTTCTTTCGGAAGAGGTCACATTTATTCAATCCCGCACATCACGTAGATTGGAGAAAACCACGTTACCTTGTCGTTACAATATTTATACCGAGGGAGCTCTTTAATATCTCCAAGATGAGTCTTGAATGTTTCATGAGTTTGTATTCTTTTCACCAAAAGGTCTCCAAAGGAAGGTCAAAGGGTTTACTTTCACGGCATCAGTGATTGTGAAGGATATGCAGTGGACGTTGTTTGATCTTGGCCCTGTAAAGCCCCCTCCCCCCGGCACTCCGACGACCCCTGGTCACCTCATGGGACATTTTCATACTGAAACCATTATTTCGTACTCGCCCATCCATCCTTCTACGGAACGAAGGAGGTTAAAAATGACGATAAAGAGATTTTTTGTAAAATTCATCGTTGAATTTTGGAGCCGGTGTAACACTCTCTTAAAATTTTAGAATCCATGAATTATTCATTGGTTTCCTAAAAATTTCTTATTATTGCTGGACATAGCCATACGTCATGTTCCACACTGTGACAATTTCCATTAATGAACCACCAGGCGTCGTTTAGTGACAAAAGTAACCGTTAACGCCACGTTTCGAGATCTGCGATCTGGTCTCGTACTCAGGTAGAGCAGAATTTGTAATGCATGGCTACAATCTTTTAACAACACACAAATGATAACGGGACGTTGTGACAATTCAAAAATCACAACAAAGGTGTTGATGTCAACTCCCCGCACTGCCACAATACATCATTATCTAGAAATTCAAATGTTGCTAAATTCGTATATCACAAAAAATTCCTGAAAATCATGTTACGTTCACAAGTCTTCCATCATATAAAACAAACTTTAAACAAAGTAACCAGCTTCACTTTAACATTTCAATATTATTATGTTTTATTGGTTTCTTCTTATTTAAGTTTTTCAAAATCATTATGACACTTATTTAAACGAGGTGATGATAACAATTTATTATTTTACTGGAATTAAACTCTACTGACAATTTAAAAACAGTGCACCTCTTCCTGTGGATTTCTTGTTGACGAACAAAACCTTGTACTATTTATGGTCTTCCCTAGGCAAATTACAGCAATAAAACTAACCAACCTTTACGGTAACAAGCCATGTTTATTTTTTCACATACTATTTCGTTGATACATAACGGATGAAGTATTTTCCTTTCGTAGTGTCCATAATCGTAGTACTGTGCATGCTAAGGAAAGATACAAATTTTATTTCGGGATATGTAAGCTATATTTTGTGATTCTGTTAACATCTTTAGCATTTTTAATTTTTTAGCTGTATGAGGCGCCCTTTTTCCATAAAATAGGTACTATATACTCTTCAAGAATGTTGAGAACTTTGCTATAATATATTAATAACATCACCGATGCAACGGAATATTGAATGGCGCTACAGAACGTAACGGACAGACAGACAGACAAACGTGCGGCTGCCCTCTGAACTTTTGACCCCAAAATCCATAGTGGTCTTCCTCGGACCATGGGCCACCCACGTACCAAATACGAAGGCTCTGAGGCCTGTACGTCATGAGTTAACGCGCATGCGAGAACGTATAGTTAGACGATTTCGAGAAGGTCCTGATGGGTCCTCAATAAATAGATACTATTTTATAAATACGATTACCAGTTAGTACAAAAATACTACACCAATCCAGCAGTATATTTCTGTAGCAATAGAAACTGCTATTATACACTTACAAATTCTCTTATGATAAAATCGTAAGGTTTTCATCCCTAGAGATCAATACAAAAATGTAAAAGTCTCGTTTTATAGTGAAATGCTCTGAAAGACTAAAACTAATACCAACACACGAATCGGTACAAGACAGAATGCACTGGGACAAAGCGACACACCGTAAACAGTTTAACCTCTGTTTGCGAAAATATCGGATTACAAACATTTTGATTCTGTGGTAAACAGACGCGCTGATTAGTGTTAATTCAGCCACGCTGCTTTAGCTGGGAATCGAGTTGCTCTAGCCAGTGTTCTGGAGTAATCAGATTTCCAAATGTGACCAGCGAATTGCCGCAGTCAGAGTGGTCTTCGCTGGAATTCTTTGATTATGAAGATTGAAAATGATCGATCTACTTTTGAACTTGGCGGCGATGCACGTCTTAGAGTACCAATAAAGGTTACATGAACCAAAATAAGAGCCACAAAGTAGTGGTTAAACATTTTTCAGTTGAATGTGGAATGTAAGTACAAGATTGTGTTCTGACCACGCTTTGCACTGTCGCCTTTAAGGAATGCAGTCGGTTCTCAATAGGAATATTTGTTTTAAGAAAGTTTTGGTTACAGTCTTTTGAGACATCATTTGAAGATGGGGAAATACGAAAATATTTTTTACAATTTCATGAAGGATTGGGGGGATTTAAAAGGATTCAGCCTTTTTATAATTAGTCCCAAAGGAAATAATAGCTTAAACATTCTAAATTCATTTTAAGTTTGTTTATGAAGAGATACGAACTTTTTAAAGTTTTCACGTGACAGATGACTGAAAGAGATTACATGATTTTATTTATAAAAGAATGATACTTTCTGAAACGTTTTAAAAATGTAATTTGATTCAATTGTATTTTGAATCTACAATTTACCTACAAAGAAATCTGATTTCCCAAGGTCAGAAATAAATTAAAATGATGTCACTCATTTGAGGCTTTATATAAAGTACATACTTTAAAACTTTCACATTTTTATCTTCTGTCATTTTTATTTGAACCTGATTACAAAATTATCTAAATTTTCTAACTGTAATGCCTTAATTGCTCGTAGAATTTGCAAAAGAGTTTTTCTATCTTCTCTATCTTCAGGAAAGTTACATTTAAGAGCTATGAATAAAAATATTTTATAACCACAACTCGATCACATCACCTTAATTGATTACCCTTTTAGCTAGTGACCCCTCTTATGAACCATTATCACGATTTTTGTCAAATAGGAAAGCAAAATGAGTATTACTAGAATTTGACGTTTCCTCTCACCATTCTAAACTAAGTTTATTTTTTTACTTTTTAACATACTGTGGCTATTTTTTTAATTTTTGCGAGTGAATTCATGAATTATACAAAGGATATGAGTGTTCATGAAAAATGGTTTAGAGAACAAATGCATACCTTGTGGTTGAGTACCTTTTGAGATTTTTAAAGTATTCTTGAAATTCGAGCGCCACCACGGTCACAAAACTTTTGTCTGCTCCTTCCAAATCAGGTACTGAACTGCTTGAAAACCATACCGGTGCAGCACATCTATGTATCTTATCGTTTCGAATTTATTTTTGTAATAAACAACTGTAAAAATTGGATTATGTCATAATATATCAGTAAAATGGTAGTATTTAAAGACACGTTTTACGGACAGACGATTCCGCTCTCTGTTTATTGTTCAACTGTGTACGTAACATCAGTGCTACACATCACGTTGATATAGCAACCTTTGAAACCAAAACCTATTGTCAAGGGATGATACAGCTTTAATTATCAGTAGAATCAGAATGCAGCGCACAACGCACACAAACTAAACATGACATCAGTGTTGTGAATATAGCTTGTTTGCCGACAAATTATGCTAATCCTTTTAGTTGTTCTAGTTGGACAATAAAGCACAGGCGAGACCCCCCCCCCCCCCCCCCCCGAACCTTTTGGCCTCTGTATAATCACAACTGGAACCCATGATGATTTGATTTTCATGCAATATTTCTAATATAATGTTATAATTTTTAACTGAATTCTGGGGCAACCTGCGTAATTTAGAGCACACTATATCAATGAGCACTTCGTGTTTTTTGTGTAATTTACAAAATGTTACCAGTTAGAAATAAACATTAAAATGTATTTTCATTTTTTAAACATACTCGTCGGTTTAAACTAGTTTTCCTATTGTTTTCCTTCAGTATTCAGCACTCGTGTTATAAATCTAAGCGTTTAAAATTAAGTAATTTTTAAGTATTTTGACGTTAAATACTTTTAAATATTTGTTATTTTACCATTGTTTTCGTTTCTCTACATACTTTGTTATGCGTCTAGCTACAAAATTCCAATTCCTTAGAAAGTATTATAGTTTTTGA
Source organism: Homalodisca vitripennis (assembly GCF_021130785.1). Taxonomy (NCBI): domain Eukaryota; kingdom Metazoa; phylum Arthropoda; class Insecta; order Hemiptera; family Cicadellidae; genus Homalodisca; species Homalodisca vitripennis. Next base: position 119,148,313 of record NC_060214.1, read on the forward strand.
TTAACCAATGAAAACTGAGGCTGTCCAATGTGGCATAGGAACCTCAACGATGGTTTCAAAGACCATTTAAATATTTAAAGGGCAAGTTTTATTCCTTTACCAACTCTTCAGTGACCTCCACTCCTTTAGAAAACCTCTGATCTTCCAAGAAGTTAAAACCTTCTTCAGAAAAGTTCACAAGGATTCCGATTCTAATATTTCTAAAGCCTTCAATCCATCCCCAAAATCCACTCTGAAGTGCTGGATTGCAAGAAAACCACCAACTCTATGCCTAGAAACCCATAGAAAACCTAGAATTCCTAGCCTTTGATTGTTAAGGCACTTAGAGTAGTAATTACAGCTTTCTAACCCTTCAAAGTAACAAGTTCTAGACCCTTACTTTTCACCACTTTTTTACATGTAAATTTGTTACTATTGAGTACAAATTTGTAAATAATTGTTAGTATTTAAATCATGATATGTGAAAAAAGAATCTTCCTAGATAGTCATTTACATTGAGATATTGCTACCACCCCATTGTCGTTTCGTATGGAGATGTCATCTCAATTAAAAAAATCAGAAGGGTCGGTTGTCTTCAAGACAGAGAAGCCTTACGTGCCGAGTCGGTGGCGAATTGCGAAGCTCACATTAATTTGTCACGAGGGCGGTTGTCTGTCTGTCTGTCTGCTCGACTGTCTGTCTGTCTGTCTGTTATCCGATATCCGACTCGCGACCCCACTAATGGCTCTTGACAGACTCCATCTCCCGCGCTGTCTCCTCGGTTAGTATTCATAATGTATTTGGATCGTCAACATCTCTCCAATGTCAACAGTGTCCTATGTCCGACTGTAAACAAACACCGATCGGTTGGCATGTTGTCTTGTGAAATCTTTCCGTGTGTGAGGTTGTAATTCGCTCAAATAATAGGTTCTACTTGGCTGAGCTTTAGAGAAGCCTACCACACGTGGGGCTGGAAATATAGTTTCTTTCTGTGTTTCCGGACGATAACTCAAAAACGAACTGACCTATACGTTTCAAATTGTGCCTGAAGCTTCATTTATATATGAGGAACACTTAGTTAGGTAATGGTATGTGTCAATCCGTGAGATTTGGCTGAACGCCAACGAATATTTTTACATTGGTCTTATGGGTAACCAAGATGGCAATAAGAAAATATTCAACCCGTTAGAGATTCAAACATGTGAGATAAGATATTATGAGATAAACTATCTAATTCCTTTCTCAGTCATTAAGAACTATTGCTCAAAAAATAAATTTATGATACTCCATTTATCCGTTCAGATTCAAATGAGTCTTTCGTAGCACAAGATTAGCTTGTTTCCACTAGTCAAATTTTGGAAGAATATGGCAGTTTTTGGGATAATACCCCTTTCCCACTTTACAAAATCTACTTAATTTGTTCACTAGAATGAATTTCCCCCTAAACAGTAACAGACTAGTCAAGTCGATTGTCAAGTTTGATTTCAATGTCAGCGATAAACTTCAGCCAGAAATCAATACTCGGACCCCTCCCGGGAGGGAATACCTTGAAATGTTTACCCATAATGAATCGTTTGGAAGTTAAGAAAATTGAAATGATTCGGTGATCGCCGGATTGGAATATGATTGGTTGGAGGGGGTCGAGGAGGGGGTGCCCTGCGGGGAGGGGTAGTCATCAGTCCGCTCAAGCTGTGATAATTCCACTCAACTGAAGAGTGCAATGCTGCCAACAATCCCTCACTACAATACCCCGGCAAAATATCCCTGCACTTCCCAACACCGCGTACCCGCTGTTGTTTGTTCGGATGACTCTATTGGAAGTTTACATTTCCTTTTGTTTCGTTTATCAATGAAAGCTTGTTGCTAATTCATCTCACATTTTTTAATTACCCTGACACCTGTGTTGGGTTTAATAAAGTAAAGAAAACAAAATACCATCTTCAGCAATGCATTTTTCTGGCGTAATGCTGAATAAACGAGGTTTACGGTAAGGAGCTGGGATTTATGTTAGCTGGCAGTTAAATTACTAGCATACTTACATACATTATGTTATAACAAATTACAGATTCGAATTCTCTTGGTTCGTGTCCGTAGTATATTTGGAACCGTCCTAGAGGAGTAAATGAATTATTTAATTTGTACTCTTTAGTAATTGGGTCTACTATTCTGCAGCGTTCAGGTTCGAGTGTTTAGTTCATAAAGGCACAATTTTGGAAATTGATATACGCACTAACTACAGGTAAGGCTAAACTATGCCTTGGATGAGGGGTAGAATTTGGTTCAGCGGGGGAGGGGCACAAACTGCATGATAATATCCCATCTCAGACAAATCTATGTGGTATAGACTAAACTAGTTGCAAATTACTGCAAAATCTGTGTAGCAACTTAACAAAACAATAAATTACCTTCCTCGAAAAAAGTATAAATAGGAGGAAAACAATTCAAACATCTTATTGGTATTACTTGCTGTGTGAAATTTACAATGGATATTGAAGGCAAAAATGAAGATGCCAAGGAGACTCAATTTCTAATATCTCTATCTATGTATTGGTTTTCTTACTTAAAACCTGTTTTGACTACTTGGCAGAATTCAATTTTTTGTCTCCTTCCTATTTTTTATATTTATGAGAGAATATGTAGTAAAAAATTAAAAAATAACAAGTTTATTTGGGAAAATTTTTTGAAACGCCTTTCAGTCTCTGTCAGTTAAAAAGTCGTGAATAGTTTATATTGTAAGATACAAGTTACAGGCCAAATAATGTTATGATATGCAACTACAAGACAAGGCACAGAGACGCAATTATACAACTTGATAAAGTTTAATAATACATTGACCATCACAAAGAATATAAATAATATTTATAGACTGGTATGAATTATTATGTGATAAACATAAAAAGACGTATTTAACACATAAATAGACTTGAAATATACATATAGGTCTTAAAAATTCTGCTTTTTGCAGTCAACAGAAATTAAGAAACTAGAGTGAAAATTTGTGATGTACAGGTAATTAATTAACAACTTTCAAAACTATGGTGATAGATAAAATCTCAAATGTTCATAACCAAGAGGGCAATGTTGACATGTATTAGATTTTTACCAAATAGATTAGGACAAGACAAACCCCCGCATTGCACAAATGTTCCTTTTGACATGTAAGTCAATTCGGCGGGTGATAGTGAATTATACTAATGAACGTCAAATTCTTAACTGGAATATACAATCGAGTTACGTAAATAAATTTAAAATTGAAAGTTAATTCCTTTTTAACGTTTATCAAGTAACACAGGGACTGGAATTACTGAACATTACTGAATTACTAGAATTACTAATTGAAAATAATCACGAATGATTATCAAATCGATAAGTTTGTCTGTAATGTAACGACTATGCGTGGCAGGAAATTGTACGCCCCCCTTCCACTCCCCACCAACAACCCGGTACAGCGTGTACAGCAGGTGTAATAAAATCAGTGTTCAATGTCGGCTGTCACAGCAACCCTCGACCCTCCCCTAGACAATTTCCACTTATTTCCCACTCAAGTGATTGCCCTTGATTGTGTTTGTCAAGTGTTTCGACCGACCGAGCCTCACTTCGCCGGTAAGCGATAAGTCAACAGCTCTCTGTTCACAAACAGTGCGCCAATTTTAGATCCACTTAACGTTAAATGGTCGAGCAGATGCGCCCTCGAGTACTGTTTGATTTGAAAATCCTTCATTAGACATTTAATGTGTCTGCGTAATAATTTTCCGTGTGGAGGAAACATAGCAGAGGATATTCCTACGGTCCAAAAAAAGGTCATCTTCGATTTCAGTCCGATTTCGTACTTTCCAAATAAAAAAATATATCTGAATTTACTCCCCAAAAAATATTCCAAATCTTAAAAAACACTTACTTAAACTACTCTCCCATCGGCTTACGTACTTATAACATTATAGATCAACAGTTCCAAAAAAATTAATTGGCAACAGTTGAACCATAATTTAGTTTAATTTTACATTTGAAAAATGTAATTCAATTGGGAAATGCGGTATCCAAAGAGTCTGCAGCGTCGGACTTTTAAACTGAGTCTTAGATAGCGCAGGTTCTGATCCTGTGTCATCCAAGTGCTGTTGATCCTGTACTATTCGGACTATTCTGTTTCGTAATATACTCGTACAGATCACTGGCTAAATGTTATTACTCTCCTTTGAGCCTCAGCGTTCATTATACCTGTTTGGAAGTACACTGTACGTCATGTCTGTACAAGTTTGGATCTCGCCAGGACTTGAACCAGTGACCTCTCAGTTAGAGTGCAGAAACTATAGTCTACCACTTTAGAAGCACTAGTCTACAGAAGAGAACCAGAATTTTAATTCTGTAATAAATGGTTTGATTAAATTTAAAGAATGAATTTAATTTCTACATGGGTATGAATTCAACTATTAAAAAAACAAACAAAAAGGGAAAAATCCAAAGTATATGTTAATTCAAGCAATATCAATAGTGTTCTTTAATACTTCACTTACTAACTTCCGTCCTTAAGTATTTTTTTAATGTACAGTAAGACTGTGGTGAGAGTAAGAAGAGTGGTCTAGGTGAGGCTGGAATAGCAATTACATACTCGACGGCTTGGGGAAGTTAGGCCGTCTCCAAGTTGGTGACTAAATTTCCCAACTGTTTAATGGGGTTAGAAACGACGCTAGGCACTAATGTCGACCTGGAAACAAATAAATTATTATTAAAGCCGGGGGATGAGTTCGGTGGAGCTAATTCATAAACGGTTGGCACGAAGTTGGCGGGTTGGCGCGCAGAAGTTGGCAACTTTGGAGGCTTGACTTGTCCCATACTGAACAGTGTGCAAGATAGCGACCCACCTCCCGGCCTTCCTTGCCTTCCTGGAGATTGCCTTTCTTTACGCCGCTTTGCAGTTTTGTTGCATAAGTGCAGCGCCCAGCCATTAAAGTTTTATGATTCATAAAGTTGATTTTCCGATCGATTGGTTGGTGCCATGAGACAATTGTTCAGTTATATACTTCACTTCGTTTAACATGTTGTGCAATCCTTAATTCATTGCACGAAAATCATAGAGTTAGTTCAAATAATATTCTGTCAAATCATTGAGCCACTTTTCACAATATGGTTATAAATAAATTAGTTAATTTTGCGTAATGTTTTGCCAAATTCAAACTATTGAGATATTCCACGTTATATTTTACCAAGTATTTGACCTAATATTGGATCAATTTATATAATATTGTGTCCAATACGTCACCAAATCATTCACTCACTTTACATAATATTTGCCACATGATTTTATGGTGATAGTCTTCCAACCACTGCAAGTTACATTTCGCATTCGTGAAAGTCTATACATTTTCATGGGCTTGTACAACTCCACAGTTGTATGTTGCCATAAAAAGAGCAGTTAATTGGTTAGGATGTAAACTTTTGATAAATATAGTATTGTAAAATATTTATCATTGATAAACGAACTTTTAATCAATATAAGGTTTTGGAAATTACTTTCAGCCTTTATTCAACCATCGTTATTTATGTTGAAAAAGTGGAACACTACGTTTAGAGAATTGGAATATATCCTCTTAATAAAGTGTAAACCTTAGAACGTAATACTTGCGATATCATTATTTATGGTGGAATTCCTCCACTGCAAGGTACACTTCGTGTTCCTGAACGTATGTACGTTAAACGATGCACAAATATTTAAGGACTACAGTTTATGGCGATGATCTAGTCAGTCAGTCTAACTTGATATATCAACCAGTACGTCAAAGACAGTCAAGCAGTATGTAAATCATTTTAACACTTTTTAACGTAGAACTATGGCACATGTCCATCAATAATCATCCACTAGAAATAAAGAATCTCTTGTCTCTTTTCTCCTTCCAATATTATTTCCAAACTACATTAGTTGTGCTGTTGTATGTTGTAATATAATTCTTCAATAACTGACTCGGTTTGTAAGTTCTTTAATTGTTGGAAATAGAATCAGCTGTATTCTACCTCTAGATCATTAACGATTACAAAAAGGACATCTCTGACGTAGGAAACTAGCTACAGAAAGAATTCCATACGAGTATTATTATTGGTCACATGTGGTATACTTTCATATTTATTCAATTTATGTGAAGGAAAAAGTTAAGTTCTCTTACTACACTCAGCCGTCATTAACTACTTAAATTATAATTTCATTATTTCAATGGAAACTACCCACAAAATTGAATTAATTAAACGGACTAAGCTCTTTATTTCTTACTGGCACAAAGAAGGAAGTATATAATAAAACGAAGTAATTACAGTGAGATTAAGGAAGCCGTTTATTTTATTTTGCAATCCCCTCCCCCACTACACCCCCCCCCCCCCGAGCCATCGGTTAACTGTTATCTTTACGCGACATTACCCAGATAACAACGTCAAAACCCCACACTTGCACATTCAAATATTCCGCGACAAGTTTTCCCAGCAGAAGGAAAGTTTGGGTTGATTTATGTACGAAGGCAAGAAGAGTGCAGTCTTGACTCTACTGCTGATTTAGTAATTTTTAGCTACACTTATTTAGTGCCCTGTACCTCCGAACGCTACTATGTTTCCATATCGATTCGATATTTACACGGTGTTCAATCTACGATTCAATACATTCGCTCATTTTTCACCTCCTTCCTCTCTCAGTTGTGAACAATATTCTACGTGCGATCTAATATTTTCTCGTGGTCTATCCTGAAACAATGAACACTGTTTACAAATGTCTAGTGAATGTGGCGAGGGTTTAGCTGAAATTTAGGAAGCAATAGTAAAGACAAAGAAGCAGGAAACGTCCCTGGGAGCATAAGTTCTACCTCGCTTCGTTTTGTATTCGTGTTTAATTCGTGTCGTTCATTAGAAACTGATGAACTTAATTTCAAAATGGTGGAGTTTTCAATCATTCTGAAACCAAAATTTCATGGATTTTTCGAAGAGATGAAAAGTTCATATCATAACAAGCCAAAACGTAATACCTTATTTGTAGAACTATTAGTATGATAATTAATAGAGGCATTTCATTTTTTCCGAGTTTTACAATCATTTGTAATGGGATTTACTTGGGATTTGCGCTTATTTCAATGGTATAATTGCTGTTTCTGTGTTACTTACCATTCGATCACAATACATCATGCACTATGCATTTCTTCTCTTTACGAAGTACCTTTTTATGTGTCTAGAAAATCTGTTATTCTTATATAGGTTTCGTAAAATTTAGAATCAAAATTAAAAATAAGTAAAATATTTCTTTTTATTGAAACGGTAAATTAAGTAAGATTAATATAAATACATATGAAAAACTCTAACGGTATACTTTAAGTTGTGATCGTTTCAAGGAAAATACACACTCAGACTCACACAATCGCCGAATGAAGCGTGTAAGAGTATGTGGTCAAAGGAACTGAAACTGAGACCTGTTTTGTTTGTTTGTTTTTGGTGTCTACTATATCCGCTTATTTCTTTACTTGCAGCTTTGTACGGACTCAGTGTAGTGTAGGGTTCCATAGCTAAACCCTTTTGGAACGTATCTTTACGCTTTCTTAAGATAATTAGTAAGTATACTGATTTCAAGAGCCAACTTGCATTTTATAAGCGTACAACCTGTTTTTGTCAATATAGGCATATTTTTCTAAAGTAATTTGGTCGTCAACCACTCGAAGTTTGGCACAGGTTGAAATAGGGAGAAAATAAAAATTAATCTCCACTTGGGTTATTTTTGGGGTTAAAGATTCGAAAGTACGAAACTATATTTCCTCCCAGCCTATATTTTACTACCTTGACAATCTTAAGATTAACAGTCAGGTATATAAATAATAGTTATATCACTATCAGATAAGTACGAGTGGATAGAGAGAATGAGGTGTAACTTTCAGGGGGTATATCTTGTTATCGTTACTCATTTAATATTTATCTACGTCTCTGACAGTTGGCTGTTAAATGTGTCCAGCTAAGAAAATTATGATGCTGAGTAAAAAATTATAATTTGACATTTTTAACCCTTATGATGCCTTCTCGCATTTATCAAATTCCGGATAAATTAGGTTGCGTGCTTTTATAATTAAAATTGTTTCTTGGCTACTGGACTATAACTTTAAAGGCGGTAGCCTTAGATTTCAACCAGCGAGTGGTTCTCAGAAAATGAGTAAATTAGTTTATGATTTCAACTTTTATTCCTTTTTTTATTCCTCCTTGATAGAGGAGTGACCTGGAATGTTCATGCAGGCAACGTATGTGCACATGGTATCCTAAGGCATATAAACTAGCAATTTTCTGTTCTCCAACAGACTTAACTATGGCTTATTACGGCCTTATCCATGCACATTTATCGTATGGAATAAGAATCTGGGGAGGTTAATTTCAAAAACAAAATGAAGCGAGTTTTTAAATGACCGTTGTTAAAAAAGCTGTCAAAAGTAATTGTAAAGTCAAACTTTGGATAGTCGTGTAAGGAATCTTTTAGAGAGCTTGCTGAGTTTGCCTTGTCTTTATATTTTTTATGTGATCATGTACTGCATGACCAAGTGTGCCTTGGTTCTTGGCGGCAGGGACGTTCCAATATGAAACCAGTGCCATGGACAACTTCAGAGCACAGCAACACAAACTTTGTCTCAACATCTCCCGCAACGAGTTGGTATCAGACTAATCCACAGCCAAAATCAATTCAAAACTGGTCTTAAACTACCTTTCGTCTCTATAGCTTTTTACTCTGTTGAAGAATTCAAGATGACCCACTTGGAAATTTAGAAACCAAGAAAAAAACGCTGGATCTGATGTCGGAATGGATGTCTCTGTATGAAATTTTAAAATGTAGCCTATGTCTGACTGCAAGAAAACTTGTACACGAATTTTTAATTTAACTCATTGTAAGGTCCTGGACGCGGATAAGGGTTTAAAAGATACGCTATTAAATAGCTTTTAACAATTGGACCCCACCATATCGAATATTTGAGGATTGCAGAGCCAAACAGCGCGCTGAACAGCAAACAGCTCTAGTGTGTAGTGTGATGTGAAATGTGAAGTAGTGTGTGTGAGGCCCGCATGTACGAGAGCGCGGGCCGGCGCACGTACATAGACAGACAGACAAATACGCCCTCACTCGCCAGCCGGTTCTAATTACTCACCGACCGAGCCTGTGTCATCTGTAGCGTGGCTTACCCGCCCCTATGGCGCATCCCGCTACAACTTCGCTCGCTCGCTCGCTGCCAACTATCGGTAGTCAAACTTGCTTCAACATGATGGCAGCTATACTTCCATTGTGTCGAGGGTGCAAAATGCGAAACCTACTAGGTTTAAATGATCAATCGACGTGTATATGTAACTTTCCATTATAAGATGTGGTGCCAGTCAGTTTTTTTTCTGATGCCGCTTTGAGGATAGTGAATATATTCCTGAAGGTAGTCTATAGTCTATAGTTCCGGCTAGTGAAGCCGGTGGAAAGCAAAGTTTCTATTCTCCCTAAGGAAGCTTACCAGGTTAGCTAATGAGAGAGGTCTAAGTGTTTCCCAGTGTATCACAGAGACTTGCGATATACTCCAGTGTGGATAGTGTACCCAGCCTTCAGAATGATAAGGCAGGATATCCGATTAAGGTGTTCCCAAATGTTCATTATGGGTGGAATAATAGATTCCAGCAAAGCTGGTATAAATAGCCCTTAGGATGATGAGGCAGGGTCTCTTGTGAAGGCAATGTTTCCATTTTTTCATTAATTTTATTAAAATGGGGATTCCAGTGAAGCTAGTGTAAAATCGCCTTTGGTTGACGATACTGAACTTTCTGTGAAGGGAATGTTTTAATTTTTTTCATTGGGGTGGTCAAAATTGGGATTCCAGTTAAGCTAGTGTAAACAGGCTTTAGGATGACGAGGCAGGATTTCCTGTGAAGCCAATGTTGCATTATTTTTAGTGGGTTTATCAAACTAGGGATTCCAGTGAAGATAGTTTAAACAGGCCTTTGAATTACCATTCTGAATTTCCTGTGAAGGCAATTTTTCCATTTTTTATTGATTTTATCAACATAGGAAATCCAGTGAAGCTAGTGTAAACAGCCCTTTGGATGACAAGGCAGGATTTTCTGTGAAGGCAATGTTTTCACTTTTTCCTTGAGGTTGTCAAAATAGGCATTGTAACGAAGCTAGTGAACACCGCTTTTAGGGTGAGGCAGGGTTTCTGGTGAAGCTATATTATTAAGTTTGGTATGATAAGATAGGATAGCAAGCGAAGCCAATGATAATGAATTGATTCTACGGTGAGACATTAGATGGGGTTATCAGTAGACAAAGTAATTCTATTACCAACTGGAGGGCTAATGTTTTACAGCTTCCTAGAAGGTAGTGTGAATTCCCTTTATTATATTTATACAGGGTTGCCGGTAAAGTCAGTGTTGCCTAATAGAGTCAGGATGCGGGATGATAGGTTTGCCAATGTATCTTTGTTTGTATTAGTTATACAGGAGATAAATTTCTATACCCTTATTCCAGTTAGTTTTGAGGGCCGACGCTAGGGTGCGCCTCGTAACTCAACACGAGGCACTCCGAGTGCTTACTTGTTCCGTGCCTTCATTTACTGCATTACGCGAGTTATTTATAGTGTAACTAATACAGTCAAGGCTTGTTTACAGTATACCATATTCAGACAAGCAAGGTATTCTTAACGATTTAGCGATGAGCCTGATATACAGTTCGATGTGAACACGTGTATTTGTAATGATTCTTTTGAGGCTGACAAGAATAATAAGGTAAAAGACTGTTGGACACAACTTGATTTAAATGAAATTATTTTAGAGACATTTTTATGTTCTTTACAAAAAAATGAGAAAAGGGTTTCTGCCACTTATATCGCTTTATTTATATTAAATCCAGGTTACTTAAAAATGTCCCGTTATCAAAAGTGAACTTTTGGCACAGCACTACAAAAACTGTTGTCATTCATCTGTAAATACTCGTAGTAGTGCCTCAAATGGTTTTTTTTTAATTTCTTTTACTTATTTAGACGCATACAAAACGTTTGTATTTTTAATGTTTATGTAATCTTTTTATTGTTGGATTGGTTAATACTGAAGTAAAAATTACTACAAAGAAAACTAGTATTGTAAGAAGGTATGCATATTTGTAGAAATACAGAAAAATATGAATTCTGTCAGAAAGTAATTGAAAATAATTTTAAGAAATCAATACAATGCGGCACACCATACGAATGAGTTTAGTATAAAAATTGTTTGCTTCTATAAAGCAATAACTTAATTGTAATAATCTGAAAGGATATCTTTTAATATTTTGTTTGATTACACTACAAACTAAAAAATATAAGCAAAGGAATAAATTAGTGAAATGAAGGATTACGATATATGGGCGATGCCGTTTTGGAAACAATTCTAGAGCCAATATATAGGTTCGTGGCTTTCTAAGGATTACGGAAAGTAATTTGTCCTTTACCATTAACAGTTCAATCTTTTGTAGTTTTAAAATTTTTTTAAATAAAAATAACAATTTTGTACAAACACATCATCGATCGAAGTCAGTATAAAAACTATGGTAGGTATTCTGTTCATTAAGTTCTTCCCTAGGCCGATGACAACGTTATCACCTTCCTCCGACATCTGAGACGCACGTAGCGTTTAGCAGCAACAGTTGCCGATAAGATGGCTATTAGGCGAACTCCCACAACATTGGATATAACACTTAATTAGCTATGAGCGGAGTTAGATGACACATCAGTCAGCGAGCGGTGCTGCGCGCTCGTCGTCTGCTCCATATCCGCCCAGACTGCTGCTGATAGCGGTGATAACTGCTGATTACGGATGCCGCTGCTGCCAGCCGAGCTGAGTTCTAATCTGCCCGCTTCCTGACGTCACTGCTCCGACGTCACTTCCTCCCTTGGCAAGTTGCCAAGTCGCTGGTTCCTGCTGGCAAACTTGGACTGCGCACTCCACCAGTTCGAAGTGTCATTGGTAACTAACATTCTCCAATCAATAAGTGATTAATTAAAATCGATTGTCTTCAACATTTTCTACTTTTGTTTTATTTTTGCAATCTACATCGTCAAAAGATAACTTAATTTTTGTTCGACTAATTTAGCTATCTAAAATTAATATTTAATTAGTTACAATCTAGATTTGTCCTTAGTAGGGTCTGAAGGGAGACTGCCCCGAGTGTTTCCAAAGTTCCAACATGAGTATTACTGTTTAGTTTAAAATAGGTGGTTATTAAAATAAACCTGTGTTGCTTTGGTTGTTACTCTGAATGAACCAATCACATTGATATCGGCTGATTGGTTATAGCATTAATCATAATTTTGTTTTCTAACCGTCCAGTAGGTTTTAATTGTTTACGAAGTTTATGACCTTTAGTGTCGATGGACAACTAAACCAAATTGCAAACTACTCTACGAATTATTGTTTTACGTAATAACAACTCCGTAAGGTGAACTTTACACAGAGTATATTTAATCACAGCAATAAACCTCAACCACGTGTTTTTGTTAAAACCGTACAATCACTCTAGTAAGGATACATTTACAAACTTAATATGTCAGGGTCTTGACGGTTTGTAACGGTTTGTCTTTACGAACAACGTAACAAACATTAAATTGCGCAAATATATAACTTTTACCTAGTGAAGATACATATTTTATCACTAATAATTTTATTCAATTATCAACCTCTTTAAAATATATTTTAAGAGAACATTATCATTATCAATAATCTTCAATTTTAACGTTTAAAAATTTAAAGCTCTCGGAATCCCTTTAGGCTGGTTAAGGTGTTCCCTTCTCCATCCTGATGATTCCCTTCCAAACGCCGCATATAAAAGTTGGCATTCAAGCAGTTTTAATGGAGCATAAGAAATATATTCATACTTTTCTCCTCTTTCCTGCGACTTGTAACTTCTTTATCCCTCTCTTACTCCTTCTCCCCTCCAACGCTGCTCTGGAGGGGTTATAATTCCTCTCATCTGAAGGGCCCTCGGCACAGAAACTCACAATAATAGGGTGTCGGCTCGTTCCCTTCGTCCTTACCTTCTGTTGTAAACGTGTCGCAGATTGAGTAATACACGATGCAACTCCTAATCTGGACAAAAGAGCGATTGAGACAGTTATTTCTGAATTTTACTAGCTCAATATGGCTTAAGTTTTCTCCTTGGAGAGGAATAAATAATAGACAGTAGGCTATATGAATTCTAAGAAATATCAAACACTGAATTTCCCTATTTCAAGACTACTAAAGATCCCTTAAAGATGGTATTCACGTCGTGTTATGCCCCTTGCATCCTCTAGAACGCTATATTGCGTCGTATTGCATCCTCTTTGTTTCTAACTACATCGGTTAGGACAATTCGTTGCTTTGCTTAGGATCCTCTTGTTTAAATCGTCTAGGACGCTATATATTACATTGTATTGCATCCTCTTTGTTACTCACTACATCGTTTAGGACAGTTCGTTGCTTTGCTTAGGATCCTCTTGTTTACATCGTCTAGGATGCTATATTACATTGTATTGCATCCTCTTTGTTACTCACTACATCGTTTAGGACAGTTCGTTGCTTTGCTTAGGATCCTCTTGTTTACATCGTCTAGGATGCTATATTACATTGTATTGCATCCTCTTTGTTACTCACTACATCGTTTAGGACAGTTCGTTGCTTTGCTTAGGATCCTCTTGTTTACATCGTCTAGGACGCTATATTACATTGTATTGCATCCTCTTTGTTACTCACTACATCGTTTAGGACAGTTCGTTGCTTTGCTTAGGACCCTCTTGTTTACATCGTCTAGGATGCTATATTACATTGTATTGCATCCTCTTTATTACTCACTACATCGTTTAGGACAGTTCGTTGCTTTGCTTAGGACCCTCTTGTTTACATCGTCTAGGATGCTATATTACATTGTATTGCATCCTCTTTGTTACTCACTACATCGTTTAGGACAGTTCGTTGCTTTGCTTTGGATCATCTTGTTTACATCGTCTACGACGCTATATTGCATTGTATTGCATCCTCTTTGTATCTTTATTAATAAACAACACTTGTATTTTTATGTGTGTACACTTTCTATACTTTGTGTAGGAGGTAAAATTAAAATTGTGGAGATTACCTTTTTTGGCTGAAGTTTAGAACTAAATTAACATTTGGAGGAGGAATTCTTTGATTTTAGAACTTGCCAATACAGCTTTAAAGAATTAAGATGAACTGTTAAAGTTTTTATTCCAAATATGAAATATGAATGGTAGAGTTCGTTTTTTTATTAACGGTTTGTGTCGTACAAAATGCTTACTAGTTGTAAAAGAAATAAAACATAAATGTTACGGAAAAGTTATTTTTAATTTTCAGATTCACTTTGAATATTTAATCTAGAATTTTGATTGAGATGTCGAATTTCAAAAGTTATAAGAACATGTATTTTTTTATTTATTTTCCAATTTATCGTATAACAAACAGAATTTTGTAGAGAGAGAAAGAAATTGCTCAGAAATAAATTTTTACGTGTGATTGATGGTTTTTGAAGATGTTTAATTTAACGGTGGAGTAATTTTAATTTTTCGTAATAAAATTTTTAAGGGAATACGTTCCAAACCAATATGACATTTTGTATTACACCTCTCGGAATCTCACTTTTGACCTTAAGAGAGCGTAGCCTTATCCTACACTACGTTGAAGGCATAATTTCACTCACATTAGAATATAGTGTGTACAATCAATACACTGAATCTTTATGACGGATAATAATTTGCGATGCAAAATGTGTTGTGAAACTGTTCGCTTGACTTATCAACCGGGTGAACGAGTCTGATAAGGTAATGAATGACAAGTCCGACGCGGCGTATTGACAAGTTGGCGGACAAGTGAAGGCAAGCCCGGCTAAGTGACTCCTCGCTGCGAAGTGGCAGAAGATGTATGTGGCCATTAGTCGTGAACTTAGAGGACCATCCTAAGAGAAAAGTTTGCTACTAATTGTTCTCAACTGGGATTTAGAACTAGAGACTAATGTGTCTTCCGAATTCCTCCAGGATCGACTTACTGGATTTGTCTTCGGCCTGAAAACAACTGTCAAACTCATCATACAAATAGCGTCCCCGATGTTGTTCACAGTTCGACAAACATCAGACTTAACTGAGTGTTTCCGCAACTTTCATCTTGAATCTGCTCGCCTCGTTTTTCAGCCGATTTCCCCGGAATATGCAGAGATCGGACTATAATTGTTCAGTTACAATCACGACGTTAGTTATTCAGTTGAAATTCAGCTAGCCTTGCCGAAATTGTAACAAAGTAATTTTTTGAGAGGTTTTGACGGAGGGATTAATTATGAAGGTAATAAATAAAAGCGTAGGCAGTTTTAAACTTGTGAATCATAATAGGTGAATTATTAAAAGTGAATTATAATAGGTGAATTATTAAAAGTCCTATCAAATCCCAAAAATAAATGTGTATTTTTATAAATTTCAGTCTGAATTTGTGAAATGTTCAATTACAATCACGACGTTAGTTATTCAGTTGAAATTCAGCTAGCCTTGCCGAAATTGTAACAAAGTAATTTTTTGAGAGGTTTTAGGGGAGGTCACATATGAAAATATTAAAAAAAGCGTAGGCAGTTTTAAACTTTTGAATTATAATAGGTGAATTATTATTTAAAAGTCCTATCATATCCCAAAAATAAATGTGTATTTTTATAAATTTTAGTCCGAATCTGTCAGAATATTCGCAAATTAAAAGTTATAAATAATTGGAACTAAAATGTTACGCACTGAAAATTGTAAATATAATTCAATCTTGTCTTTATTTCATTCAGATTTGGAAGGCAACATTAAATTTAATTCCAGAGTTATTTTTGGGTACGGTTTAGTATTTTGTATTACAATGTCTTTCCAATGATAATTACTTTTTCTGCAAATTTCATAACATTTCCTCGCAGTTTTACAAATTTAATCAAAGTATTTCCATAATTAATTTACTATCATATACTTTTAGTTTTTTTTATTTATTCTGTGTTGCCGTATTGCGTTTTTCCATATTATGATCTTCTTTATTTTCTATCACTCGAGGAACTAAACAATTGTATTTATACCTGTCTATTTGTTTATCCCCAAAATATTTTGAGAACGGACAAGCTTTAATATATTTCATGAAGCTTAAATTTTACAAAGGCAACATCGAGTTTAGTCTTGATACATGGGCTGAGCGTTAGTAAATATTTTTACATTTCTTACAGGTAATCATGATTGAAAAGCGAAAATTGCAGACAAATGCGTTAAACAAACTGAGTATAATCGTATGAAACTTACCGTGTGGCGTAGGAGCACATGTAGCTGTAGACTTAAATTCTTACATGCAACCTCATCGAAGCATATTACGCGACACGTGGTGTGGCGTACTCCTACCTTGTTTAGATCGTGACTCCTAACTCCTAAAAGATCAACTCCTAATTAGGGGCGAGCTCGAACATTTATATTAATAACTCTGTACTTGGATTGTATAATTTCCATATAACATGTATTTTTTACTTTGTAAAATTTTATTCAAATATAGTTCTGTAATATGGATGAATTTTCTTGGAACATACGTTTTTGGTTACGGCTTTTATAATCACAAGAGTTGCCTAATAACTGTTTTAATCGATGATTTATAGTTGTTTTATTTCATTTAAACCCTAATACCTTTATTGCAGAAATGGTAAATCGTTACTGACTCGGATAAAATGCATCGTGTAGGCGTATACCGTTATTTTTAGACGTAAAATTTATATTATTACATATGAAGAGTCAGTTCCAAAGCACATTTTCCCGCCTAAAGTCAAGTTAGCTGACGGCGGCAAGCGGTGCATGAATGGGATTAAATGGACAAGTCGCTTGCCGATCTAAATCAATCCGGGTGGTGTCTGGGGTGCTCTAAATCTCCTTAAGCCCCCCCCTTACCCCGTTATACCCACCCCCTTGTATTGTATCATTACCTTCGGCAACAACGCCATAACTTGCGGCCAGCGCGATGTACGGGTTCATGTCACCGGGGGTAAGCCGCTTTCGGAAGTTGTACTCAACTTTCGACTTCTCAAATCATGTCATACATTTTTGAACCCTTATATTTGTAAAAAGTGACATAAAACAATTTTTATTGGCGTTGGAATATTTAGAATGATAAGAAGTTGGTGGGACATTTCCCGTGATTAAGGTTAAAAAATCGAACACAACGTTTCAAAAATTGGAATCTGTCCTCTTCATCAGGTGTCGGAAAACCTAAATGCATACATAAAAACTAAACTGATCAGTATGTGCCAAAGAATTAAGTTTACACGATAGAGTCCAGTATGAGTAAGACCTACATCGTACTGCACAGAAAAAGCACACGGATCTAGACATCAGTGTCTATCAGAAATGGTGAAAGGCTGACGGGAATTTTACTGACTACATTTTTCTTTAAACCTTCAAAATCTCCATATTTGGCGGTGCGAACCCTAATCCGAGTTCCTTTTTTTTAGCAAATTATTTCTTCTTTTAGAACTCGGGGAATACGGAAGATGTGTTGCCTGTTGTTGATTCCTCTAGTCAGCCAGTTTCCTCACTAAGGGTAGACCTAAAGGGTTTGTCCCCTATTTAAATTTATATCAGTTTTCATAATAAACAATTAACTGATACCGGGTAACGCTGGGTCCAGAAGATCGACAAAGACAACTACTATGCAATACAGTAGGTTACATCACAACGACTCTAACACCTATTATTACTTCTGAGTTTACAATCACGCTGCCAAACGAGTGTGATGGAGGATGGCCAAATCGGAGCTAGCCAAGTAATGCCTCCAGTTAGGGGACTTCCAAAGCGGATATGATTGTTATTCTTTTTCACCAAGGGTGATACCACATCTTTAATGTGACGTTGATAATGGATCAGTTTTAAGGAAGAAAATCAGACAAATTCAAATAAATTGCTCCATATTATTGCGCAAGTTTACTGCAAGGTTAATTATTTTCCTTATTTCATTTTATTAGTATCATTATTTCGTATATTTATGTTATCTCTTCACTTTTTGTTATACCATACCGCACTTTTCAAAAATTTTTCCTTACAGCACTATGTTTTCCTCAATTGTTCACAATATCTATATATTTACTGTGCCAATTGATTTTTCTGTATATCCTTTGTTGCTTATTTTGTTTTCTATAACGCACGAAAAAGGTACTTAGATAATGTCTAACAAGGTTGGATTTTAAAGTATTATTATATGATGTTTGAAATCTCTAAGTAATGAAAATTTACGTATCACAAACATTTGTTATAAATTGAACAATGTGTCTGTTTATGAGACGAATACTTCGCAATAATGCTTCAGAAACGTTGAATAAATGTTTCAGTGTAGTATGTTTTCCTTGCTTTTGAATCGTATTTTGCACGGAAAACTAACTTTTAATTTATTTTCTAGTCAATTTTGGTATTGACAATTACTAGAAAAATATAACACGTAAAAAGGGTGCTCGACCATACAGGTGTAGCTAAACTATTATGCGAATTATTAAAACATCTGGAGCCTGAATTGCCATTAGAAAAATACTGCATTGATAAAAATACAAATTAAATAAGCCTCTTTGAGCCTGAAGTCCATTATAATGTAACAACACGGTATCAAAATGGGTCGCATAATTTTCATCAAAGTAAGCAAACCTCTAACAAACCTAATTTACTTCGGGCGATTGAGTAATTCAGTTCGCCAGCGCTGAGTAATTATTGCTAGCCGTCTCCGGTCACATAATTTGTAGGCATAGTTAGGTAGCACGCAATTAACTGTGACATGTTGTACACTATGCGGCAAGGCATTGGAGCTAACAGCTTCCTCCGGTCTCAACTCCAACGTAGGAACAAGTACGAACCCCAAGAGCTTAAATCAATATGAGTTACTTTAGGTGAAATTGTTACAGGTTGTATTTTATAAATTCTTAATGATTTCTGAAGGTATATATTTTCAAATAGAATACATTAACCTCTAGGATCTCCAATTCACATCTTGTTCGCCTTAACATATTAAATTCTCTGCCCTATGGCTATGGAGACATCATATACTGTAGTTTAGCAGATATGAAAGCGAAACTGCCACTAATACACACCTGCCTATACATAGGAGTTAAATGGAGTGGAGCTGTATAGTGATTGACTGAAAGCGAAACTGCCAATAACAGGCACTTGCCTATGCATGTAAGTTTGAGGGAGGAAAGCTGTATCGTGATTAGTTGAATCCGAAACTGCCAATAATACATATCTGCCTATATATGTAAGTTGGAGGAGGGCGAAGCAGAATCATGTTTGGTTGAAACCGAAACTTCCAATAATATACATCTGCCTATATATGTGAAGAGAGCAGTCTTGCATCGTGATTGAGTGAAGCGTATACCAATAATATCAACAGTGATCAATATGGCTTTCTTATCATGGGCTACCAGCTTTTTGACAATCTAAATTCTTTGTTACAGTAATTTTTTATTGTTTCTAAGTTTTTATTATCATCCTTATATGATAAAATGGATTTTTGTAAAAAGTTTTATTTTGTTGAATTCTGTTTCATTTGGTTTTGTAACTTGGAACGCTATATGGCCGATTTTTCTGTACCCCGAAATTTTGTGTGTCTAATATATACACTCGTGTAGATATGAAACTTATTATTTCTCCAATGTAGACTCAGCCACAATCACATGAAACTTCGTAGACTTCAGGCCTACACAGTTCTCAAACAGTTCTTATATTTTTAACCGGCTTCAATACCGTTTGGATATGATGTTTTTTTTAAATCTCACCTGTTTTGACAGCTGTGTATTGCTAAACCCTTCGGCCAACAACAATTCAGCTGCACCGTCCTTCTTGAACTCACATGTATAGGCATATAGTATTATTGGCAGTTTCACTTTTAACACCTGTTGATTAAGTGGATTTCCACAGCGAGACCGAAATATTTCAAGAATTGGATTGTGTTAACAAAGTTCCGATAAGATGTGAAGCTGTAACCTTAAGTGTTAGTTTTTATGAGAACAGAAATTGAATATACTTGTTGCAGCAGGATCACCATTATGTTAACCGAAAATCAGTATTCTTTGTATCCGCAGATACAATATCTCTAGAACTGTTTGTGCTGAAGTTGATAAATTGTTGACGACAAAACCTGACTTAAGATCTTTGATTGAGTTCATAACATGGTAGATAAATCATTCATACAGGCGTGTTGAGGTCTAGGGGATTATTTTGGTTAGTTCTGAGGTCCAACACTAGGCTGCGCTACACCGCTCACTCCACAGATGGCAGCCCGAGAGCTTACTTTTCCGTGCCTCAATTTATATCATTTGATGAAGCAATATCTTTGTAACTAATATCTAATTACTAGACTCTAATTACAGTATAAATATTCCACTACGGCCTCTGACGCATTATTTACGAGTATAATCTTTGCGTTTTGATTACCGACTGATGGTGCTAATTTTCATTGCTGTTAATTTTAGTGAATGATACCTCTCATTCGCTCACTAAATAGCACTATTTGATCTTTTTGCTAATCCGTGTTCTCTTTTTTAGGTAAGTACCTGATTTGCCTGCAAGTGGTTGTAAACAAGGTAGGCGTGATAGAACCTAAAATCTAAATTACACACAGCTTTCACAAAAACACTTTAGTTAACACTAGAACCGTTTTCTTCTCACGATATAATATAATTTTTAATAAAAATATTATAAAAGTTATAAATGCATCAGTTTCTTAAATTATAAAAATACTAATATATAATAGAAAATGTCCAGTATATAGGGAAAAAATTAAATAAATCTAACGGAGCTTTGAATTATTCTTTCTCACTTTTAAGAGACAAGAAATGGTACTGTAATTTACAGTAATTTTTACAAAAAAGACTAATATTGGTTAATTTTCCGTGCATTAATACAACTGGGTATGTGAACATTTAGAGTTACTTATTGGACTGGATGTGTCCAAATTTGCGATTGTTTTTCAGTATGTAGGTATAGATATTTTTATTTTTAGATGAATACTTTTTAGAATTTGTTTGGAAAGTATATGTTTTTTTATAATAAATTAAATTGTATATTGTCTGATATGTAATTTTAATAGTTATGATTATTGTTTCTCAATTTATTTATAGTTCAATGGACTCCGAAAAAACTTACGGGGAAAGTATTTCATAACAAAACAAGGTCAAATTATAATAGATTAAATTTTTGTTTCTAACGTTACAAAATCCAACTGGAAATTTTGAAATTTAAAACTATTACAATAGTCCATGTAAATGAAATTTTGATACTCATAAAACAGATGATATTTTTTTTCATATTATTATGAAGAAAAACTGAAACCATGTAGTTAATAATAAATACGAATATTCTTCTATCTGCCGACTGTAATTCAATTTAAGTAAAAAAACATTGTTTATATTTGGAAACACTTCCTGGTTTTAAACATTAACCATATCACCTTATTGCTTTACATCACCTGCCTTTGTAGTGTATATTGTATGTTTTAATTTTGGAAAAAAACGCTTCACTAAAAATTTATGAACAATGTATATATGTATGTATGTAACGTTAACTGTTTTGTGTTTAAGATTTCGTGTCCCAGAATGTATGATCGTTATGTAAAAAGTAATATTTTTGTAATGTTTGCATTTTTCCATTCACAGTTTTTTTTTTTTTTTTTTATCAATGGTATATTACAAATAATATTTTTGAGACAGATAAAATAATAGCCTATGTTATTTTATTTAATATTAGAAAATAACGTGTTTTTTTAATATTTGATTTGTGAATGTCAGTAATTTTAAGTGAGTGATACAAGAATTTTCTATTTTTTTATATTCAAGTAACTTATTAAGGAAACCTACTAATACAACATAACAAATATTTTCCAAACACAAAATAGATCGCAGCACCTTAACAAAGAGAGTTGGTTCATAATTTAATCACGCCATTCCAGAAACTGTTAGCCAATCATTTTTGATCTTTGAAACTTGTATAAATATAGTTAAAAAATCGTAGTAAGCCTCAAAAATAATATCGAACGATGAGATTGACTAGGTAGTGGAATCTGATGAATTCCCCAATCTTGTAGTCATGTGGTTATCCTGTAGTAAACCCTGTAGTTATATTGCACTACAACATATCTGCATTGCAACGATGAGATTGACTAGGTAGTGGAATCTGATGAATTCCCCAATCTTGTAGTCATGTAGTTATCCTGTAGTAAACCCTGTAGTTATATTGCACTACAACATATCTGCGGATGGGTGGACAAGGTTGGTACAACAAGGCGCTGTTACAGTCCCCTCGTAATCCTCCTATTGTGGGCGAACCTGTGCTGGAGCTTAAGTGTAATCGTGGAGATGACTATCGCCCAATTTGGATTAACCTACTGTAAAACTGAGATTCATTCCGTTATAAAACCTCCAGTTGTACTATCTTTTATTACAAATGAAGCAATCTTTGTTGTATTGCGATGTTTGTCTGAAACTACAGCGTATTAGAAAATCCGGACCGATTTGGGCTTGCGCAGAAAAAGTAGGGGGTAAGTGACAAAGCAGGACAGTACTACCTGAATATTTAACTATGTCGAGTGACAAGATCCTTAATACCACATTGAAGACGATATGCCTTATAAAGGACTTTTTAAGAGTCAGCAACGACCTTGAGTTTTACAGATTAAGAACAATATAAAACTTCATGCACTTAACGACCTTATTTATGGTTGTAGAATTATGAGAGATGTATCATTTTAAAGATCTTATTAATAACGTATCCTAAAACGTTTTTATTTTATTTTATTTTTTTAGAATAATTAATGATAATGTTTCAAATATTTGTTTGGGTATTTTTTTATTAAACTAACCGATAAAAATATGAAATAAAGCTTTTGTATTTGAATTAATTATAAGTTTTAAATGAGGCATATCCTATAATCCCTATGATTAAAAATGAGGCTGTAAAAAGTTTTTGAGGATGAACACTATTCTTCATTGAGTTAAATAAATATGACCGTCAGTACATCCGACTTTAAAATACAAATGCTCTATGGAGCATGTATAGCGGAGACATTTTGTGGAGCGAATAGCGACTCACTTCGTATGCTCCTGTTGAATAGTTGGGCGAGATAGCGCTAGTGTCGAAGGCCACTAGAAAACGGTGGCCTGTAACTCCACTCAATCCCGCAAGAGTTCGCTAGTCGACTTTGTTTCACGCTACGCGGCGACGGTGGCTGTGAGTCTTCTATATACGAAGCGTGTAATCTCTACGATTAAACAATGGTCTATAATTTCTCCCTTCCAAATCCTCCATTATCAATACCTGTATAATTTCAATAACATGTATGTATAAATATTTTTACAGCAGATTTAAGAGATATTTATCAAATGCTATATTCTAGAACGCAAGTTTAACCACGTATCGTAATGAAATAAATTTGCTATAATAAGTTCCATTAGTTGTTTATTGTTTGAAAAAAATTAAAGCTCAGTCGGTTTGGAACGGGTCGAACTAGAGCAAGAGTTTAAAGTTTTAGGGACAACCTAAGAGTATTTTTGTAACGTTTGTTTCCAAACAGCTGAAACAGAACGTGAAGCTGGAGATCGGCACAGGAGCTGCAGTCAGTCGTAACTTTACTTAATTGAGTAAGTAATTTTAAGAGGCTTTTGTTGAACTTTCTCTACCGACTGAATCACACTGTCTCGTGTCGCAGTGTTTTCTCTTACCTGCCTGCAGAACACATCTTAGATGGAAGCACATCGTTGCTTTAGGTTATCATTAAAAACAGTTGTTTGCTTCTATAAATTAGTTTGATAGTGTTTGGAACTAAACCAAAATGACAAGTTTTAATAATTAATTTTTATCCGTTCTTATAGACTTTCTCTAGTTCGTTTTTCTACCTGCGTTATATTTTTTTATATTTACAACTAAGGGAAATTACAAAAAGGTTACAAAAGAGTTTTTAACCAACTCAGGGCTACATAAATGCCTCTGTAAAATCAGACTATCTACATTATTTGTTTTACTGCATTATTTAATGGATTAAGTAATATTTAAATAAAACATAACAAGATAAGGTTATGATTTTTTACAGTATTTATACTAAAGAAAGATACATGTTTTATGAACAATTAAATGCATTAAGTAATATTCTATTTCAATATATCAATGTAAGGTTACAATTTTGTACAGTATTTATACTCTTTAGTAGAAATACTAAAGAGTATATTCCTTTAGTTATCTTTATAACTAAAAGAAGTTACATGCTTTATAAACAATTAAATATATTAAGTATTACTTTATTAAAGTATTATTTTCATCAATCATGTTTCACTTAACAATGTCTATTTACTAAAATTGTATATATCACCAATAAATATGTAATTTCTTGAAGTCATGGTTCATATGCATACTTCAAAAATTCAAATACTTATCTAAATCTGTTTTATTTGATCGTGGATACAAAGTTATCCAAAATTACTACTTTAAATTGTTGCAATCTATTACAGAGTGATTAAAACCACTGTTTTCAGAAATGTTACATTAAAGAATTTTGTGTGTTACAATTTTAACGCACTTTAAATTGCGTGTTATCTGATTGATATATTAACCACAATTTACTAAAACAACAAGTAAAACTCTAGTTTTATTACTTTTTTAACAATTTCGTGGACAGTTAGGGCAGATTACGATGACCGTTAGTAATGCACAGCACTGGTGGTGTACGTGTACTTATATTAGACCAAGTTGACATAGAACGTCGAACACGGTCACATTATCGTACACGTACTGTGTGCAGGTAGATAGATGCAGTCAAGGAGCTTTTGCGTTCTAAGGATAATCCCACCATTGTGCCAGTTTAAATGCTCTTAGAACCTTTGCATGACGTCAGATTTTATTGTGACAAAGGTTCCTGTCGCGTTCACTTTGAGAATTGGAAATTTGGATTTTAATCCAAGAAGTAAATTGAACAAAAATGTTCAAACGCTTGCGTGTCACGCGCATATTTATAACACGTCATATTTATTGTAACAATATAAACTTTATAATTTATAAATACGGATTATGCTGCCTGGAAGAGAAAAAAACAAGTATTTTTACTACTACATGAGGCAATATTAGTACATAGTTTAAGCAACTTTTGAAACTATCACAAAATTTGTTGAAATATGTTTTACTTAATTTTGGAAGAGTTTATATTTTTATTTAATTCGCCTATTGGATTCAAAAGCTTAAAATAATTATACAAAAAATAATTTGGCTCAACAATTGGCACTCATTCTTGTGAACATAATTGCATGCAATATGCGATTCAAGTCTACTTATGAAATTTGTTCGACATAACTTGGTACAAGATACATTCACATTTTTGTGCATTAAATTGGGTTTTCATATAATTCTTTAAATAAAAAAAGTATTCACATAAAATCACAATAAAATTGCGTTTAATGTGTTGGGATAGTTAGGCAACATTGCTAATATGCCAAGTGTTTGGGTCTCTTATGGCTGTATTGACTTTGATTAAATATTTATTCTGCTTTTTTCTCTTTGCCTTCATAATACCAATGTAAAAATATTCGCTACCGCTCAGCCAAATCCCATGGAGTAACATGAACCACCATCAAACTCAGTGTTCCAGGTATAGAAGTGGTGCACAATTTCAAGGTTGTAGGTAAGTTCGTTTTCGAGATATCGTGCAGACAGATGGGCATTATTATTTTCCAGCCCGAAGAGTGAGAGGCTTTACTAAAGCTTAGCCAATGAAATTGAGATCATGTCCAAATATAGCCCAGGCGTTGCGTTTTTTAAATTTTTATTAAATTATCGGAGAATATAATGCATTAAGAATAAAGTGTTTAAGAGTATCTTATATTTAAGGACGCACAAATAACAGTGAAAATAACCAAAGTTATTACAAATAACTAAATGGGGCTGGCACGTATTATAAAAACCCTTAATTTACGAAAGCCGGCCGCAACGACCTTCTTAGTGTGACTTAGGCCGTACTTCACCACCTTACCCTCTTTAATTCATCGCTCCAAGAAAATCCCCAGGCCACATTACCCGGGCAATTTAATTAGAGATGGCCACTTGTGGTCTTATCCCCAGCTCATATATTTCCTCAATGCTCGGAAATATGTAGTAGATTAGGGTCCATTTTTACGTACTAAAGCTTTGAGTTAATAAACACTCCATTATGCTGTGGTTAATGAAAATGTTACTACTTTTCGTTAAGTTCATTTCTCTTAATATATATATACGTAATATAGTATTATCAATGGTAACATTTTGTGATTTATTGTTTTGGGCTTTTAATATCATTTTTTAAACTTGTAGTATCCTAAAATTTTATATTTTTATTATTTATTTATTTAAGGAGAGGCTGATCCTTTGTTAAGCCTTATCCTGCCTGTAGTCTTCGCGCAACGGGCCTTTTCGAGGAACTTGGGCTAGCTTATAGGAACCTAGAATAAGGAGGAGAATCAGTACTATGTGAGTCGGTGGTAGCGATAAAACGGCAATTAACATAAAAGAATTAAAATTAATTAATTAATTACAGCAAAGAATAATTTAGTAATGAAAATAAAAACACTGAAATTACTACATTAACAATTTTGAAAATATCTTTTCTATTATCACAATTGGCAAATCTATTCTACTTATCCTTAAAAATCACAAGAGTAATATTTAATTAATAGATAACAAATCTCGTATATTATCAACCAAATTTTGGACTTCCCATGCACCTTAGCTTGTAGCTGGTAGCGCGGGTTATTGTTGTCCTCAATATTGTCCCCAATTCATTCGTTTTACATTCATTCATCCTCGTATTTTAATCCTGTAAAAGCCTTATAAATGCATGTTACAATTATGGTGCTACGCTTATGTGGGAGGTAGATTTCGGTAAATACCTGATAGCAGAAGCTAATGTATTAGTTAAATATATGTAAAGTAGATTACTAACAATCTTAAACGTGTCTATGAAGTAAACAATTTTTTATTTTATGTAATTTCAGTTCTTTTTGTTCAACGATAGTATGACGTCCTTTGTGTATATAACACGAAAAAGAGTAGACTATAACTATCGACTATCGATTGTCGTTCAAGACAGTAGAAACTTTCACAACTGAACTTAATTGAGTAGTTTTGAGATTTTATTGAACTTGTGTGAAATCGGAAATCCAATCCCGTGTTTATTGTTTGTTTCTGTACTAATTACTATTCCTGTTGCTTTTCTCCGACATTTATTGGGGAAAGTAAAAACGTTTCGATTTGTTTGCTTTTTGCTATTTAACATTAGAAAATGCGTTAATTTCAAATTCAATGTGAAATATCCAGTTACATTTATTGGCCATTTCTGTGATTCTTGTTAAACTGGGCCAGGTTTAAGTGTTCAACAAAATCATACTAAACGTACTAACATACTCAACAGCGTTTTTAACTATAGGCATTACGATTAATCTGTTGTTTCATATGGTCGTGTAATCATCATCAATACGTATGTCCAGAACCTAGGGGCCACCTAACTAAAATAAGCTACACAGTTGAAGTTTTGAATAGGTTCCCCATTCGAGACAATACAACTTATGTTATTACTGAAGGACATACTCCATAATTTCCGCTTCCCATAGTAAGGTGAGATTGGAGTATTTGAAAGGTTAGCTACCGTAGAACTCGACTGCTGTGTCCACATTTATTAATCTAAGATAAAACATTACTGTAATTTTTGCGGTAATAAATTTTACATTCTTATTTAGAAACAAACTGTTATGAACCATCTGTTCAAATGCGTTTAATATGTTCCATAAAATAAAATGTGTGTGCCCCCCCCCGTGATATAACCGACGAAAAACACTTAATAAACATCGTCTCCTTGAGAAGGTTGACTTAAAGAATATTAACAATGTTAAAGCATTATTTTTTTTTAGTTTTAATGTTAATGATATTTCCATACGTAGAGATCAAAATTTCAATCGGTGTGTTGTATTAAGTCGCATATTATGAGGTTGATTTCTTTTATTATAGTCGTACCTTATGCGTAATAGGAAGTACATTATTAAAAATTCACTAGCGAGTCCCTAAAATCCCATAAGATATTCTTTAAGAACCTAAAAAAACCTAAAGCGATGGAAGAGCGAAATGATAGTTGTTTTATGTTTTGTTTGACGTGCAAAGTAAAAAAGACAGGTCGGACTAAAACGATACGTTATGTACAGCAGATCCTTCTGTCACTGGATCATGAATTCTCTCTGATGTTCAGCTGTCATGAAAAAGAATTAGAGCTCACCTTTAATTATTGTTTTTACGAGTTTGATTCAAACTCCAATACATTTTCCATAAATCTATAGGTTGTCTTAAAATACCTACGTCGATAAAGAAAATGCAATTATTCCTCGTAAAATGTACTCGTGTGGTTTTAGAGAATAGAAATTTCCAAACATCCTTTTTGGCAAATAGTAGGTTCAGCTGTAACCATTCTTTTTCCCAATAGATAAAAGTGAAAACAGAAAAATAGCTAAATATTGATAGGAAGCAATGTTACGGTTAATCGTTCTGTTTTAAACTCTGAAGAATAAACTATTTGAAACGTTTCTAACCCGTTCGCCACAGAATTAAAATGGATGAATAAATTGCAAATGGTAAAAATTGCGTTGAAAATTTCTTAAAGAAGAATATCTAGAAGATAGTGTCAACATTCATCGAACGAAATTTAGTGTTACTGATTTTTTGTATCACTGAACAATGGCAAATGTCCGGAAAATCCTGTTTTCTTCATAGTACGTGGTGAAAAATTATGGGGGTTTTCCATTCTACCATTGTACCGTTCAGTAAATGTAATTTTCCAATTTTCCTAGGAGTTTCTCTAAAGATTCATCTAAAGAATTCGGAATTTTTAATCGGCAACTGAACAGTTTTTGTGTCATGCGATATGAAATATAACGGATATTGAAGAGGGTATTATAATGTCTCTGATAGGTTACAAAATACATGCCTACTTACATCTATAGCAGCTATTGTTTTAGCTTCAGTTATTATATTATTAGGTTACTACAAGCTACACAAATTAGTGCGACGATAAAGAATAAACTTTTTTCTGTACTTTGTGAAATTTTCTCTGACGTGTGTTTGTCAGTTTCCATGCTACTTCAAAGTTCTGGATGTGTAGGTTAATTGCGGTGCGGGGACGACACACGTTTTGACACTAAACTCTTCATTGCACCTATAGACTCTGTAAACGTATGTGCTAGAAAAGTAGCTCAAGAATCCACGCATTTAAATGGCACATTGTTCAACTAATTATGAATCATTTCGTATTTTCAAAACGTCATCTTCAGGGTGTACTTGCCGCAATATGCCACAAATAGGCGTAAGAGGAAGTCCAAAATAAAAATAAATCTTTTTATTTGCTTAGGCTAATGTTTATTTGAGAATTTTCTGAACACACTATCACCAAAATCAGTTGACTTTCATGTATTCAAGCATAACTTTTATGACATATTCAAACCTTTAGGTTCAGCACTTTAACGAAAACGCTACAAATTTTCCATATAAAAATGTACTGGATATGTACAATTTGTTTGACTGGTGTAAATTTTGGCTTGACGAATCTTTAACAAAGTTTAATTTATATCTGGCAATATCTAGAAATCTCTCAGTACCCTTTCAATTGTTTTTATTTTGGGTCTGATAAGTCTATTTTCAAGGCGAATTAATTAACGCTGCCAATCGACACTGTGTTACTTACATTTCCTGCAAGACAATGGCAGACAAAGGGTGACATGGTGGAATATAGTAGGTACTGGCATGGCCACCATAGTCTGGTAGAGTTAAGGCGATTTGGAGGCGCCGATATAATCCTCCTATTGTATTCTGATTCTATACGCAAATCGGTTAGTCATCCTGGCGACTTAACTCGTATAACATATTACAATAAGTTACATTTGATTTTGCTTAATCATCTTTTACAGAACTAAAAAGAGATTGAATCCTTTTAATTGTGATATTCATTTTGGGCCTTGTCCGTTTGTGTAAAAATGCCAGAATATAATTTGTGGAGACACAGTTTTTGAAAGCAACAAGCTGAATAATACAATTCCGTACAGTAAAAGAAACACAGTAAATTTGTAGTATGAAGTTCATTACATTTTCAGCGACCTACGACCTTTTTTGTTTTAGATTGAATGTGCAATCAATAACAAAAAGCCCTAATGTAACATAAAAACTCCAACCTTTACGTAATCTATAGAACTTTTGCAGCTTTAATACAAAATCAAACGTCTTATACGTGGAAAGTGGGTTTTTGAGTAAAAATCTCGACGTCTTTTAAATGAGACTTTGGAGTTATTATAAATAACTATTTATCTAACGCATTGCCTCATAAATGTCTCCACCACTGGGAGGTAAGTGAAAATATTCATTTTCAATCACTTTTTACAATGACACCTTTAATATAAATTTTTTAACTTTTTTAGATTTTGAGGAATATTGTTCAAAACATGTCAATGAATCCCTTTCAAAAATTAATTAAATTTTGTTTAAAACATATTAACGGTGCACAATTTTGCCGAGAAGATCGCAATTTGTGGGAAAAAGACGTTGATGATACGTCTTCTTTGAGCATCGATTCCCCATAAACCATTTATCTTTAGGAAAGTGGCTGCGACTAAAAATCTTAGATCCCTTGTGAATGTTAATAACAACTTGGCAACGTATTTCTGTATTAATTGGCAATTTTTATAAATAATATCACGCACAGTTTAAATACTTGAAGTGACCAGTTAATTAAAACCTCTACAATGGAAGTTAAAACAATCGCTATGTATTTTATGATTACATGATTTTTTATCATATTTGTTAGTTTGTGATGATTTTAAAGCTGTATTTGGCTATGACAAGTTGATGGAGAATTCTACTTTTGATATAGCATAAAAATTATTATATTGATCTTGTCATCAATAAAATTAATGTAATTTGAGTAGAATGGTTGTTTGTGATATAACTTTCATCTTCATAATTTGAGCATGTTCATAGTTACAGACATAAAGGTGATGATTTTCATCATTTTTTTAGTTTTTAATGATGTTAAGTATTTAAAATTGAATTTCAGTCATTTTGACCTCAGAACTAAGAAATAATAAGACGTAAAGATGTGAGCATATAACTCACATTTAATGTAAGTTACGCCAGACCACGCGTCGGAAACAGGCCTCGTGAGGTTGTCTGCAAAACTTCAAGTAAATATGTGGCATGTTAAAATGTCATATGATTATACTCAATTTGTTTACTGATTTATTTATTATGAATATTCTCGTTAGCATCATCGTCACCCATTATAGCGATATAAAAATTTTCACTAACGTTCATCCTAATCGCAAGAAGTTATAGGTGACATCAAACTCGATGTAGAAATGAAGCTTTTCCAAATTTTTAAGTGTATGGCTCAGTTTGTCCTCGAGATATCGTTCTTCGCTAACACTCAGCGAATTATTGACAGTTTTGTTTCAAACTTTATACCCAAACAAAGTTTATAAATATTATGTATTGCGTAATTAGACTCTTTTGTAGGTTCCAAACTGGACCACTTTAATGGAACTCTATGCAGTGAGTAAGCTGTTTTAAGAAGCTTTTGTTAAAGCGAGTTTGCATTTCGAAGTCTTAAAGCTTCAGTGTCAGAACTTTTCGAACACTCGGAATTGTAAAATTTTCTTGATAAAAACAACGATTTTCTTTAATGAAAATAATACTGATATGAATATTTCACAGATTTTGTCTTGTTAATTACATACAAATAAGGTATAGTTGTGAAAACAGGCGTGACCTACTTTTTCAGGAAATTGTACAGGACATTCTTCTGGGAATTGATGAAACCAAATTTTTTGCGGACTGTCGAATGTGGAGGGTTAGAATAATGCTAAAATTATCAATCGACATTTTTTCACATGGAACTTTTTAGCTTTAAGAACTTAAAGAAACCTTAGTCTCCGAAATAAATTTGTTTTTTTAATTGTTAAATGTTAGATTACGTGCTATAATTGTGAGCATCTCTAAATTATTTTTAACCCTGTCGATGTCCTCCAATTTCGACTTACAGCGCGGCTGACTATTGATTATCTCACATCAATTCCACTGGCATGTTCCTCTTATAAACAATGTATAAACATAAGCACTTATTCCAAGAATCGTTTCAGATGTATATAAAACAATCAGTTTGTTTTAGGACTGACTGCTAATTAAGTTAAATTTGGTGTAAATAAAGAATATCAAGATATGCAATGTTAAATCAAAGCAAAAGTACTACGCATTTTGTCTATTCTGCCATCGACACCGATCCAGACATAATTCGACCATCGAATAAATCATTCATAATTCAATTCGATACTTGAAAAGATTTATTAAATCGTATTTATCACAACAATAGTTTCTTAATTAAACGCTATCACCGGAACGGAAGTAACTGTCCGGAGAGAATTGCACAGTTCCGAGAGCTGGAACCGGACGCACCGCTCTGCTGTCCGGGTGTGCGTAACGCTCTAACAAGATTTGGAGGAAAGCAATCTGGCAAAGTGGATCGCCCTTTGATATCACCTGTCTAAGTCCGTGATTGCTTGACAGATGTCACTACTTGTGCGAGGATATCAGCTGTCCTGAATTTGGGCTTTAATGTTCCACTGTAACCACAGATTACGATTCCGGGAAATGGTTACATGATACGTTTTCACGCCTGATGGGCTGAATTTTCAAATTGCTAGTAATCTACGATACAAATTCTTTTTTATACTGTAAATTATTAGTAGCCGGTATAAATGTAATTAGTTTAATTTAATTATTTAGTAATTAAGAGGTTGCGATTCTTGGAACACGTTGTACTTGTTCAGTTAAAATCAGTATTAAAAGCAATATATATTAGGTTACAATTAAATAGTAACAACAATAAATAATAATCAATAAATATGAGATTATTAACTAAAAAAACTATATTTTCATAGAAAAAAAGTAACTAATGCTTAGAAAAAGTAATAGCTTAAACTGCTAGCAAAACGCGATTTCCGGATTTAATCGCTGAAGATTAGAAAACGCAGTGATAAGGAATTAAATGGCTTTATTAGACCACTGTTTTATATTAACCATTGAACATAGTATTATTTTCAAATAACGGGGAAAATACGTTTAATGTTATAAGAAAGTTTACGAAATTGCATAGAGAATGAAATTTGAAATAAAATATTGTTTACTATGTATTTATGTACTTTCTCAAATGAAAGAACAAAAGATTTGTAAACGATTTTGTAATATTGCTATGATCCTTTTGTTTCCTCCAACCGTATTCATCCCAAAAATGGATTCTCTCGTAACGCCGGCAACATTACAATTACCAAATAATACACGATTCACCTAAGTTGTGAAAGCTATTGTCAGGTAAATATATTTGAGGTTACAGCAGGAAATTGACCTGTGAGAGGTTCCGACTGTCACCACACAAGCAATCAGCACGTAAGATATAACGCATGTACAATACTCTGTACAGCCACCCCGCCCCCTCGCCCTCAGCCCGTGCTAATCTATCTGTCTCTCTCCCCACCAAATTAATGTTACATGGTTGTTCCCGTGATGGCAGAGCTGCTCTAGGCTAGGAGCGTACTTCGACTTGCGTACGTTTATGATTACAATGCAGCTTTGCACTTTGTGTCGGCGTTATCAAAGGGACGGTGCAGTGTAGGCGGTGTTGAGATCCTGGTATAAAATCCTACAGACTACACCAAGAAATGTGGCCATTTTATTAGAGCATTTTAGTAATCTCCTGAAGGGCTTATTGTAGAAGATATGATGTCCCTATTAAGGTTCGCTATGCAAGATAAGTATATATACTGCAAAAACCAAATATGGGCTAGGCAAGATAAGTATATTCTGTGGAAAATAATAATAGGCTGTTCAAGATGAGTGCTTGCTGTGAAAATTAATAGTAGTCTGTGCAACCTAAACCTAAGTTGTGGAAGATAAGTTCTTGCTGTGCACACAAAGTGTAAGCTGTGGAAGATAATAATAGAATTAGGTTCCACATACCAGATATGGGCTGTGCAAGAGTATAATATGTGCAAACGAGTTGTAAGTTGTTCAAGATAAGTATATGCTGTGCACACAAAGTGTAAGCTGTGGAAGATGATAATAGAATTAGGTTCCACATACCAAATATGGGCTGTGCAAGAGTATAATATGTGCAAACGAGTTGTAAGTTGTTCAAGATAAGTACATGCTGTGCACACAAAGTGTATGCTGTGGAAGATAATAATAGAATTAGGTTCGACATACCAGATATTAGCTGTGCAAGAATATAATATGTGCAAACGAGTTTTAAGTTGTTCAATATAAGTATATGCTGTGCACACAAAGTGTAAGCTGTGGAAGGTAATAATAGAATTAGACTTAACATACCAGATATGGGCTGTGCAAGAGTATGCTATGTGCAAACGAGTTGAAAGTTGTTCAAGATAAGTACATGCTGTGCACACAAAGTGTATGCTGTGGAAGATAATAATAGAATTAGGTTCGACATACCAGATATTAGCTGTGCAAGAATATAATATGTGCAAACGAGTTTTAAGTTGTTCAATATAAGTATATGCTGTGCACACAAAGTGTATGCTGTGGAAGATAATAATAGAATTAGGTTCTACATAACAGATATTAGCTGTGCAAGAATATAATATGTGCAAACGAGTTTTAAGTTGTTCAATATAAGTATATGCTGTGCACACAAAGTGTAAGCTGTGGAAGGTAATAATAGAATTAGACTTAACATACCAGATATGGGCTGTGCAAGAGTATGCTATGTGCAAACGAGTTGAAAGTTGTTCAAGATAAGTATATGCTGTGCACACAAAGTGTATGCTGTGGAAGATAATAATAGAATTAGGTTCGACATACCAGATATTAGCTGTGCAAGAATATAATATGTGCAAACGAGTTTTAAGTTGTTCAATATAAGTATATGCTGTGCACACAAAGTGTAAGCTGTGGAAGGTAATAATAGAATTAGACTTAACATACCAGATATGGGCTGTACAAGAGTATGCTATGTGCAAACAAGTTGTAAGTTGCTCAAGATAAGTATATGCTGTGCACACAAAGTGTAAGCTGTGGAAGATGATAATAGAATTAGGTTCCACATACCAGATATGGGCTGTGCAAGAGTATAATATGTGCAAACAAGTTGTAAGTTGTTCAAGATAAGTATATGCTGTGCACACAAAGTGTAAGCTGTGGAAGATGATAATAGAATTAGGTTCCACATACCAAATATGGGCTGTGCAAGAGTATAATATGTGCAAACGAGTAGTAAGTTGTTCAATACAAGTATATGCTGTGCACACAAAGTGTAAGCTGTGGAAGATAATAATAGAATTAGGTTCCACATACCAAGTATGGGCTGTGCAAGAGTATAATATGTGCAAACAAGTTGTAAGTTGTTCAAGATAAGTATATGCTGTGCACACAAAGTGTAAGCTGTGGAAGATAATAATAGAATTAGGTTCCACATACCAAGTATGGGCTGTGCAAGAGTATGCTATGTGCAAACAAGTTGTAAGTTGCTCAAGATAAGTATATGCTGTGCACACAAAGTGTAAGCTGTGGAAGATAATAATAGAATTAGGTTCCACATACCAGATATGGGCTGTGCAAGAGTATAATATGTGCAAACAAGTTGTAAGTTGTTCAAGATAAGTATATGCTGTGCACACAAAGTGTAAGCTGTGGAAGATAATAATAGAATTAGGTTCCACATACCAAGTATGGGCTGTGCAAGAGTATAATATGTGCAAACAAGTTGTAAGTTGTTCAAGATAAGTATATGCTGTGCACACAAAGTGTAAGCTGTGGAAGATGATAATAGAATTAGGTTCCACATACCAAATATGGGCTGTGCAAGAGTATAATATGTGCAAACGAGTAGTAAGTTGTTCAATACAAGTATATGCTGTGCACACAAAGTGTAAGCTGTGGAAGATAATAATAGAATTAGGTTCCACATACCAAGTATGGGCTGTGCAAGAGTATAATATGTGCAAACAAGTTGTAAGTTGTTCAAGATAAGTATATGCTGTGCACACAAAGTGTAAGCTGTGGAAGATGATAATAGAATTAGGTTCCACATACCAAATATGGGCTGTGCAAGAGTATAATATGTGCAAACGAGTAGTAAGTTGTTCAATACAAGTATATGCTGTGCACACAAAGTGTAAGCTGTGGAAGATAATAATAGAATTAGGTTCCACATACCAAGTATGGGCTGTGCAAGAGTATAATATGTGCAAACGAGTAGTAAGTTGTTCAATACAAGTATATGCTGTGCACACAAAGTGTAAGCTGTGGAAGATAATAATAGAATTAGGTTCCACATA
This sequence comes from Homalodisca vitripennis, assembly GCF_021130785.1. Classification (NCBI taxonomy): domain Eukaryota; kingdom Metazoa; phylum Arthropoda; class Insecta; order Hemiptera; family Cicadellidae; genus Homalodisca; species Homalodisca vitripennis. The sequence goes on from NC_060214.1 coordinate 119,184,692, forward strand.
CCAAATATGGGCTGTGCAAGAGTATAATATGTGCAAACGAGTAGTAAGTTGTTCAATACAAGTATATGCTGTGCACACAAAGTGTAAGCTGTGGAAGATAATAATAGAATTAGGTTCCACATACCAAGTATGGGCTGTGCAAGAGTATAATATGTGCAAACAAGTTGTAAGTTGTTCAAGATAAGTATATGCTGTGCACACAAAGTGTAAGCTGTGGAAGATGATAATAGAATTAGGTTCCACATACCAAATATGGGCTGTGCAAGAGTATAATATGTGCAAATCGAGTAGTAAGTTGTTCAATACAAGTATATGCTGTGCACACAAAGTGTAAGCTGTGGAAGATAATAATAGAATTAGGTTCCACATACCAAGTATAGGCTGTGCAAGAGTATAATATGTGCAAACAAGTTGTAAGTTGTTCAAGATAAGTATATGCTGTGCACACAAAGTGTAAGCTGTGGAAGATGATAATAGAATTAGGTTCCACATACCAAATATGGGCTGTGCAAGAGTATAATATGTGCAAATCGAGTAGTAAGTTGTTCAATACAAGTATATGCTGTGCACACAAAGTGTAAGCTGTGGAAGATAATAATAGAATTAGGTTCCACATACCAAGTATGGGCTGTGCAAGAGTATAATATGTGCAAACAAGTTGTAAGTTGTTCAAGATAAGTATATGCTGTGCACACAAAGTGTAAGCTGTGGAAGATGATAATAGAATTAGGTTCCACATAACAAATATGGGCTGTGCAAGAGTATAATATGTGCAAACGAGTAGTAAGTTGTTCAATACAAGTATATGCTGTGCACACAAAGTGTAAGCTGTGGAAGATAATAATAGAATTAGGTTCCACATACCACGTATGGGCTGTGCAAGAGTATAATATGTGCAAACAAGTTGTAAGTTGTTCAAGATAAGTATATGCTGTGCACACAAAGTGTAAGCTGTGGAAGATGATAATAGAATTAGGTTCCACATACCAAATATGGGCTGTGCAAGAGTATAATATGTGCAAACGAGTAGTAAGTTGTTCAATACAAGTATATGCTGTGCACACAAAGTGTAAGCTGTGGAAGATAATAATAGAATTAGGTTCCACATACCAAGTATGGGCTGTGCAAGAGTATAATATGTGCAAACGAGTAGTAAGTTGTTCAATACAAGTATATGCTGTGCACACAAAGTGTAAGCTGTGGAAGATAATAATAGAATTAGGTTCCACATACCAAGTATGGGCTGTGCAAGAGTATAATATGTGCAAACGAGTAGTAAGTTGTTCAATACAAGTATATGCTGTGCACACAAAGTGTAAGCTGTGGAAGATAATAATAGAATTAGGTTCCACATACCAAGTATGGGCTGTGCAAGAGTATAATATGTGCAAACAAGTTGTAAGTTGTTCAAGATAAGTATATGCTGTGCACACAAAGTGTAAGCTGTGGAAGATGATAATAGAATTAGGTTCCACATACCAAATATGGGCTGTGCAAGAGTATAATATGTGCAAACGAGTAGTAAGTTGTTCAATACAAGTATATGCTGTGCACACAAAGTGTAAGCTGTGGAAGATAATAATAGAATTAGGTTCCACATACCAAGTATGGGCTGTGCAAGAGTATAATATGTGCAAACAAGTAGTAAGTTGTTCAATACAAGTATATGCTGTGCACACAAAGTGTAAGCTGTGGAAGATAATAATAGAATTAGGTTCCACATACCAAGTATGGGCTGTGCAAGAGTATAATATGTGCAAACAAGTAGTAAGTTGTTCAATACAAGTATATGCTGTGCACACAAAGTGTAAGCTGTGGAAGATAATAATAGAATTAGATTCCACATACCAAGTATGGGCTGTGCAAGAGTATAATATGTGCAAACGAGTAGTAAGTTGTTCAAGATAAGTATATGCTGTGCACACAAAGTGTAAGCTGTGGAAGATAATAATAGAATTAGGTTCCACATACCAAATATGGGCTGTGCAAGAGTATAATATGTGCAAACGAGTTGTAAGTTGCAAACTGCAAAATCCAAGTATGCGCTGTGAAATAAAATTATATACTGTGTAATTGAGAGGTTGAGTGTGCAAGACATGCGAACTCTATAGATTTAAGTGTAAAAAGAATTATCTCTATCTAGGTATATGTTTATCTGTCACTCTGTCAGTTGTCAAAGTTGGTATTCAGAAAGATCTTACTAAAACATTTTATCATTTTAGAGAATTTTGATAGTTAAAACTCTCAATATACTTAGTTTTTAGTTGTTAAGATAAACTCAAAAACTTGTTCCCATTTTTAATTTGTGCAAGGTTAAAGATTTAAGGACATTCTTAAATCCTTAAATAGATTTTCAGGCAATCATATTCCCTCTGGATTACTAAGTGTGGTCACTAATAAGTTGGCAGTCAATCAAATTCCTATAAGATTTTTTCTTCTTTTTATGATAAAGAGTCACTGATGTATAGTTTTCAATCTAATATTCAATATAATAGAAAATACGGTAGTATTGTTTAGAGCACCTCATCGTTCGGGGTTAATCCATGCTTAGAATTAAATTATAATTATGAAGAGAACCTCTATTGGGTGTTTTCATTAATATAAAATCGAATGTTATTAGAATAGAATTCGTGGGAAACCTATTTAATCGTTGCTGACCAGAATATTATCATAAGGACCACAACTAAATGTAATTTTAAATTCAACGACCTTTTCGTATCTTGTCTATTTAACCGGATAGTCGAATGTTGATTCGGACACAGGCATTCGTCGTTTGTTGAATATATGATATGATGGTTCTTACCTCGATTATTATTTTGATTATATATCTGTCTGTGTATTCTACGAATATTACAAGTCGTGTTGTTAGTTTGAATGAGTAACTAAAGTCATGCTTGTGATGTATGTAAAAACGTGCAAAACAGAAACGCTGCGCATAGTCCAATGTTAAAAACCCAAAAATTGTAGTTGGGGATTGCGCTTCTTCCTATCTTAAACTAGGTAACTTTCATGTATCTTTTCTCAGGAACTACAACACACAACGTGTTTTAATTATGCTTTTATTTGAGCAACAAAAGCCTCATTTACTCACTAGGTATTTTATTCCTAAAAAAGGAATTTGTTGCATAAAACATTATTTTCGCACAAAATATATAACTATTTTAAAAACCAAAACTGTGGCCACCTATAAGAATACTTATGGGGCATGTATATTTAAACAGCTAGTAAAGGTTTAAAAGGTATTAAATAAACCTTCGTAAAAAGCAAGAAATTTGTATGTCGGTTATATTTATAAGAGAATAAGAATAAGAAATAATTTATTTCTCCAGTAGTTTACAATTAAACTAATAGAGAAATTTGGCTGGAATTACTGGTCATAATATTAAATACCTATGGCTAGCACAACTTATACTAACATAATTATTTATATATTACCAGTCGATAATTGTCAACTTAAAAACTTGAGGTCACACTGTAGCGTTCTTAATTTAATTAAATGTGAAGAACTATAACTTCTCATTTCTTGACAAAAACACACACCTAACACAAAAATTCATACAAAAGTGAAAATACTAGAATTAATAGTTACTTAAATGTAATAAAGTTAAGAAAATGAATTATGTACATATTTACAAATACAAATATCAAAAATATATATTGAATGTGCATCAAATAAACCTTTCTGACTAACAAATAACCTCAGCAAGTCACTTATTTTGGCTTTTTCTATAAGCCACATGGTTATTCACCATTACAGAGGATCTTTCGGAAACGTTTTACAATACTTTCTTAAATAACACATATACTCACACATATAATTAATCATTTCAACCGAAACGAAACTTAGTTTTATAAATCAATTTAAGACAAAAATCGATGGTTTTTAATTTTTAGATAAGAGACCTCTTAAATTGTTTACTCTGTCTACATTGGTAGGTCGACTAGGTCCTGTATAAAAACTGTACTATATCAAATTAACCAGAAAAAAGCTGTAGTTATTAATTTGGATTTACCCAGCACAACGACCCAACACAGCAGCGCGCGCACGACGCAGCGCCAAAACACGGAAGCCAGCATGAAACGTAAGCGGCGGCGTTGATTGAGCATTGTTTATTAACTTTGATGACGTCACTGCTGCGATCAGCTGACTGCCGGTTAATGCGGCTACCGGCCTGTTAATGTTAATCCTCAACCAGGCTGATCCGATTGTCCCCCTCACGGCATTGATGGCCGCGGTATTATTGATTGTGCGGGCTTGTTATTAATTAATTGTGCGTAGAGATTCGATATGTTTCCATAACGGTCAATATCATCCGTGAAAGTGGTTTTGTAAAAACAAATTAGCTCTTGGTTCATTTATTTTAAAATGGGCTGTTCACTGCAACAGCCAATGCATTTAACTTTTGGGGTTACTTAGTTAATGATACATAGAAAACATTTTGGTTCGTTAGTTAAGACAAGTAAAAACGTTTTTGTTTATTAGTTACAACCAGTAGGACACGTTTTTGGTACGTCGCTTACCGTACGTAGGAAATGTATTTTGAATGTAACTTGTGTATTTGGTATGTATAAATATTTTGGTACGTTAGTTAGAAAGTGGATTTCTACGTTATTTATATGTTATCTAGAAACAGTTTTTTTATGGTAGTATTGTTATTTATGAACAGTTTTTTTATGTTAGTAATGTTATTTATAAACACTTTGATGCTTTGCAGTTACGATATATATATATATATATATATATATATATATATTAGTGGTATTAAGAAGAGACAAATTGGTACATTCGTAATGTAGAAAACGTCTTAATTACATTTGTTTAGACATTTGGTACTTTATAACGTGAAACATTTTGTTGTTAAAGACCAATGTGACCAATTAAACAACAATTTTAATGAACATTTTCAAACAACATTTCTAAAAAATCATTATTTTTTACATAATTTTTTAAATCAAGCACTTAGTCAAATTTATTTGCTTCTTCAATCAGTACGATATAATTTTTATTAATAAATCCTAGACTGTGATTTACTTAAAAAAATTAACTAACATAAAAATGCAGTTTGCTTTACTGTAAGCTTTATGAGTTTTGAAGAATTTTCTTTAAAATAAACCGTAACTGACTGTGTGAAACCGGTTTTTTCAAGATTTGGTAAATGTTTTATGTGAAGAAATCTTTTTATTAGGTAACAAAACGCGGCCACTGGCATTACGTGGCCACACAGCGAATGATGACGCAGCAGTACGGAGGTTGACCGCTACCAGTCCGGAGCGCTATAGTCGCTGATACGTCAGCATTTCGGTTGCCTGACCAGCAGCTGCCATTTCGGTTGCGGCGCGGTTTACTTCTTGGTCACAGGATGAAACCGCAGTTGAATTCCCTTGATTTCGGACGTCCACGGGGAATTTCATTCATGTATATATGGACGTTACGCAACGTAAAATATCTATCACCAAGAGATAAAATACATTTTTCCGTATCATTCATAAGCAAAGCCTCTTTGTCGAAGCGGGTTTTGTTTGCAGTCGCCAAAGTTGTTCCAAATTTTGCATTGTCCTTCTACACTCAAGAGTTATTAAATATCAGTATTAGCCGAAATTACAGCACAAGGTGTAGCTAAATAATTCGCCACGCTTCTTAGAATTTTGATGACGTAATGGAAACGACGTGCCTAATATAGCATATGTCCTAAATATATTAGGGATGGGGAAACCACCTGTTTGAAATGCTGTGGAATATTTCTTCATCCATAAAAATCGTTAGATTTGTTTATACCTACATAAAACATGTATAGACATGCTAAAGGATATAGAGAATTTTTTTTCAAGATCTACCACACTGTATAGGTAATGCTTCTCGTTCACTCCTTACATTTAAAAATTTCAAATGTTAACTCTCATTTGCCAATTATAATCGAAAATGGAATAGCCACCAATTTATTTATATTTGTTTGGCTGGGCGCCAGTGAAGCCTGTCACCAAGGGGACTTCTCTTTTGTCTAGTTGCACTCTGTCAGCAGGATATCCTGAGGACATACTGAGCTAAAGATTTACATTTTTTACGAAACTCCATATTTACATAGACAAGATCGAGTTTTATGGAGCATGTTCCTTTGCGGGGGAGCAGCAACCTTCAGTAATTTGTTAATGTTACTTGGACTTAGCTACAGGCTCTAAATTATTCCGACCTGTAGGATCTAGTTTGATGATTGACACGGAAACATGACTAAACAAAAAAACCAAAGAGAAAACCTACAAGTTACAGCTCTGCTTTGGAAGGATATTCCTGATTTTTAAGACTGGATCGGTTGGATTTGAGTTTATGGGCAATCGATGGTGAGAATATATGTGCTTACTTAGCAGATACATCATCAACACGAGAAATGTTTCATCCCAGAGCGTGTTTATCTATGTAAACATTGGTATAATATGCTTTATTCATATCTCGGATTATGAAACACCTAGTTAAACCAAAAAAATTAACTTGATTTCAATTGGCTACAATTTATTCAATGAAAATCCCCGATCAACTGGTGATACATAAGATAACTTTTAAGCTTGTATCTTATAATTATATTTAAATTATGAAAATAATAGGCCCGGAGTTGGCGCCGCAATGTAATACTCGTCCTGACCATTGTTCATTGTTATCCAGTGATCACACCAAGTCTGCTAATGGAACAGTTTCGCAGCGCACATTTACAAAACAATTACACAACCATTAATTGAATAAAAGTGCATTTGCAGCACAAATGTTGGTACAGTTTAGCAAATCTGCGATTACGCCGAACAAAGCGTTAATTATGGCGGGAAAAATGCAGTTCAGCAGTTACGGTCTAGCCCGCTAGGAGCGCTGCTGACGCCCTGTACGTCACGCTCCCCCCACTTGCGTAGGCGGACGGAGTTACATGATGTAGATTGGACTACTACTAAGAACATTTAGACTGTTCCAGTATAGTTTTTTATATAATTAATAAAGAAAGTTTAAAAAATGCAGTTTTAGGTGAATTTTTTCTTAAACCTTGCGTTTTACTAAAAATAATCTCTAGCAATTACCTATTTTTTACAAATAGGTTTATGGTACAATATTAGGTTATTATACATAGTTTTGGGTTGTGTTAAATGCTATTTATCATGAACCTATTGACATTTCACTATTGTTTTTTTACAATAGTTATTTCACCTCAAACTTGATTTTTATTTTGTTTCCGTGGAATTGTTGATGTCTAAAGCGATTTTTAATTAAAAAATAACATAAAAATCTAAATAGTAAATAGTTTCTGATACATAGTTCATTTACCTTTAAAAAAATGTAAAAAGAGCTTTTTATGATCAAAAATAAATTTTAGGGAAATTTTTTCTAAAACCTTGTATTTTCGTCCAAAAGCCCCTGGCACTTTTTGCAAAGCACACAGAGACTAACTCGGCACTTTTCAACATGGATTTGTTTTTATCTCTGGTACTAAAAGGGTTAAAAAATACAAAATATCCACAACAGAATTTTTATGATTTTATAAAACACTACTTGACCTTTGAGTGAAATTTAAAAGTACTTTTACCAGTATCAAGTAACTGTAAAAATATATTTTTATAAACTATAGCTTTTCCCCACGGTATCGAAGACCTTACACTAAATAAGTATTTTTTTTTTTAACAATACTACTATTATTACTATCATATTCTATCATCAGGTAAAGGTCTGTCATCCGCTTCCTTATCAGATTTATCATTTTGATATTATTATGGAACAGTAAAGTACACATTCACGTAAAATAAGAACTTATAACGAATTTTGTACACCATTGAATTTAATTCGCTAAGTAATTGATAGCTGAAAATTTTATAACGATATTTATTTTAGACGCTACGTCAAGAAGCGTAAATAGATGTGACAGTATAAAGAATTATTATAAATTATTCTAACAATAATTACGCTGGTATCAACGACAATTTGGCAAATGCAGGTAAAGCGTGGCAGGTGATGGTGGCGGTGCGGTGTTCGAACAGCTTTGATATCCCAGTAATCTCCTTATAGAAGCCGCGATGTCGGAAAACGCAGTGATTCCGGCGCTGTAAATATATAAATAATGATCCTAATTTTAGACTATATTCCAGTCACTTGCTAATTTTTTATATTTCAAAAACATAAAATATATTAAAATAAATATTTATTTGCTGCCAGTATCGGTTGTCGCACTAATTTCTGCTTTCAAGCATTTTGACATATTTTCTCATTCTCACATTTAACCATGTGTTATACGAAATCATCTTTTAATATTATCTGTTGCACATGCAACATTGTTTATATATTCTTTTGTAAATTGGCCGACCCTTATAAATGCATATCCTGCCCGTCCTCATGGGCCATTGCCCTGTGTAAGGATCTTATCAAACATAATAAGGGACAGAGTCGATAGAGTAAAAGAACAATGGTACTGATAAAAAGAACTACGGTCACAGACAGGATTTGAACCCACGATATATAAAACTCAGACCCAAATTTAGACATCATAGACCGCTTAGCCATCGGCTCCTCCATTATTATAAAAGTAGCGCATTTTTAAGCCCACGATTGGATGGCAATAAAATAGTTATTTAAAAGTAACTTAAACAGTTATTTAAGTAAGTAATTCTCAGTCGAGCCTCGGGAAGTGTGGCGTATTTTCTGGTGTTGGAGGCGGCGTTCATGCTAGATGGCGCGGTATGTAGGTTGCTGTGGTGACTTGACGTTTGTGCATTCTTATGTATTCGGTTTTGACACCTGAAGAAGATATCAGATTCCAACTCTCGAAACGTTGTCATGTTATCTGGTTTTACTATGTACATTATATTTTGACAAATCTTTATTATGTGGAATAAGTATTCTCCTGCATTATTTAACAATATTTTTCAAAATTTTGATCAATAAAATATACAATTTGTAATGTTTAACTATCACAAACAAAACCTAAACACTCCATCCATTTAAGTGCACCACTTCGGGATAATAATTCAGAAAAGTTTTATTCTCTATAATAAAATATAGATGGAGGTAGGAGCAGCCATATAGTGGCAGTTGATGTCCTCGATTCTATATCAGGTTGAAGATAAATTAAAAGTTACAATGTTGTGGGGGGGTTGGCATGGGGAGGGTTTGAGGTGGTGGTTGGGGGGTCGTAATTGTATAAGTTGTAATGCAGAAGGTGCTCCCAAGAGACATGTCCACTCACTAACTAGAAATAAATTCATCCGCAAATCCTGGGTAAATTAGCTCGAGATGGGGAGCCTAACGCTTTATTATATCCCTTCAGCATTTTGTCCCTTTAAAAGATTTTTCGATTTTATATCTCTTGAACCTCAGTCCTTAAATGGCTTCGATTAGTTGTCTTATGTATTTAAAAACAGTTAAACTGACAAGTTAGACTTGTGAACTACTAACTATAGACGGCACTACCTACACATCTGTGAGTATTCCAATTTGAACACAATAACCAAACATAATTTGTTTCTCCTTTTTCGTCCCTAAATAGAAATCAAAATAAGAAGTCTGTTATATTTCTTGCGTACAGAGCTGTTATATCTTGTTACTTTGCAACGAAATTTGTTTTAATAATCTTTTTGGTTATGTGTAAATTTTACTTAAAAACAAAAATTCAAAAAGTTGCATCGTAATAGTCATAATAGTTAAAAAAACTAACTGAGTACGTAAAATAAAATTGTATGGTAGTTGCGGAATTTCTCTGAATGCAAGATAGGCGCTATTCGTTAGGTAAAATTTCTCTAAATCCAACGTAAGATTAAAAACTATTAAAAACTTTTAAAAACTGGAAAAAATACTCACAACAGTTTAGTAGTTTTTTATTACGAAAAGTATAAAAATTAAGGAACAATTTTTATTTTTACTTATATGCAAATATTTTTTATATAATTTACCAAATATTTACGTTTGTTGAAACTGAAATAATAATTTGTTTATTTTAAAAATATGAATAACCTACAATGCAACAGTATATTACATTAGTGTTCTGTAATCATTATTATTATGTATTACCTCATATTTTTATTAGTATATAATATATTAGATAGCATAATCATTATTATTACAATACTACGGCATTCGTAAGGTTAATAACGACACTATTTCGGTAACATTTAGAAGAAACCTGTTGTTTTTGGTTTAATCAGCACTTTGTTCAGAAGGAAAAATACATTCAAAAGATTAAAAACAATCAAGGGTGGGATTTTCATCAAAATAGAGCGCACGGCTCTAGCAATGGGAGGCAAAAAGAAATGCGAGTATATTTGAGTTCAGACAGCTCTTTTAAGTAATGAGAGATAGAGAGAGAAAGAGAGAGAGGGAGAGAGAGAGAGTGAGTGGGAGAGGGCGGTGAGGGATTCTTGTGTATTAAAATGTATTTGTATGATCTGGATTACAGTCTAGGTAATAGCAGGTCGGACAGTAAAGTTTCCATACATTTTAGCTATGAACATTTCTATTACTAGCTAAAATAATTGCGCTAAAACTCAGAAGCCTTGTCGATATAGGAGCATACACATGTACTATGACGTTTCATATTGCGTTTTATATTGTTCTTTATTACCTATGCTCGCCTTTAACTTTAAAAGCTGATGCTCTTACGGAGATTTGTAAACGGGTTTTCGCATATATTCACTCACTCAAACTTTTTCAAACACTTTTACCGGAACATATCAAGCTGCTCTTGACTAAATCACTTGTTCTTTTAAATTTTAATTACTGTAATTCCGTGATCAACGATGTGACCGTAATGAGAACAGGATAACCAGATTTCGAATATTTGCCATCGCTATGGTGAAAAAGGCATAACACAACGTTTCGAGGATTGCAATCTATCCTCTTCGTCAGGATGGATTCCAATCCTTGAAAAGTTGTGTTATACCTTTTGTAACCATAACGATGGCAAATGTCCGAAATCCTGTTATCCTGGCAAACCTTCCTTCGTCAATGACAAACATTAAACGTAGTGAGAAGCTACGAAGGACTCAAACTGTTGCATACGTTACGTTTACGATGTGAGACGGGAGCAGCACATCACACCGTACTGTGGTCAAATATTCTAAGTTTATTCGATATTACAATGTGGTTTTCCTGGTTATAGGTATAAGAAGCACTCGCTCTGGCTCGTACATTTTGAGAATCCCTCAGCACAGGACGGTTGTGTTTGTTAAGTCATTCCACAATGGCTTGTAAGCTGTGGAATGTCTTTCGCCAAACAATTTCTTACATCGATTTCCGTTTCCGGTTTGTAGCTAAACTGAAGACATGTATCTTAAGCGGTTAACCGAGGCAGGTCCGGTCTGAGATGCTATGGGCGTGACACTTGCAGAGGGATGAATTTGAGGTTGTGTGGAAATTAATGTTAGGATTTATTAGGAATAATTAGTTATAATAACTACTGTAGATATGTTTATAAGACTTACAGATGTAGTTAGTTTATTAATATGTTAAATTTTCATTTACGTGTTAAAATATTATATTATTTTCTCCATGTCATATTAATGTATTTATTTGATTGATTTTTATTTATACGTTTGGATTTTATTTTATTTATTAATTCCTTTTTGTTGCAAATTAAGTCTTAGAAAAGGCCACAAGGCCCTAACTTTGGCTGTATAAACAAAGACTTTTTCTTTTCATTTGTATTGATTGACTTACTAGATTTATAAACCGTTAAGCCATATTAGCTGTCAAGTTTCATTCAATTTTCAATAATAACAGCTGTTAGGTATTTTTGTATTATGTCCTGTGTAAAATAGTACCGAATATTTATGGTTTCTGTGATTGTTTTTATAATAATTTAAATATTTTCGTAAGAATATTCCTATAACGTTTATACATTTTTTTGTATCTCGGTGATTTTTATATTCACTCTTTTATTATTTGTTTTTTAGATTTTCTGAAAATTTTATACGCTTCTTTATTTTTCTCTTGTATTTTTGAATATAACAATCATAATAATAATAAGAGGTGTTTCAACAATATAATTACTATAGATAAAAAAGAACTTTAAAAAAGACGTTTAAAGAAGTTAAACATAAACAAAAAATTAATATTGAGTTTTTTGTGTCTTTACAATCGTTAATTTGAATATAATTAATAACTGCCTCCTTAAATACTTCTTTTCGTTTATATAGAATAGAATGGAAAATGTCTATTCGTTCTTTTAGGTTCATAAAAGCTTATTTCCTAATACAAAAACAAATTCCATCAAGTTGTCTTATATGTAAATAAAATTTTGGAAAACTCGTCTTTATTCATTGGCCTTCTTCAGCTAACAACTTATCTGAAGTGTTTAGAAAGAAATTAGGAGGAACTTATTCCAGTTTGAAGGAGACGTAATATATTTGTATAATCTGCAAATCAAGAAAACGCGTTGAATTAATTAAGAAAAATAAGCAAAAAAAAGGTTCTTGGGTATAAGATCAGTCCACATATCACTTTCTTGTTTGAGAAGGCAACCAAAATAGCTTCGTGTTATCGAGAATGTTTAGTAACAGGTATCTATACAGTTCAATACTTCCTAACTTCAATTTCTAATCTATTAGTAACTATCACGCTTTTAATCTTAGTAATATAAGTAAATATGTCTTAATATAGAGTTCTCAGTTATATTACCAGGCGAAAATATACGCTGACAACCTTAAAACATAATTATCAAATAAATGAACAAACGATTCCTAACTCAACAAATTAGTCATAACTCAACAAATTAGTCATAACTCAAAACAAATTAGACCCAATGTTCAACGTTTAACACTTAAAACGTTGCCTCTACTCCACGTGAAAATAACAATAAAAACGCGAATGGAAACAAACAAGTTCACACTGAACCGCAGAACTGGCTCGGTGAAATAAAAACAAATCGACAGCAAATTAATTTATTAGTTTGTTTACTTGGTCGCGTAACCAATGGCGGGATGTATGGCTTGGTGGTGGATTGCGATTGGTGGAGGGGAGGGGGAACTTTGGGAGCAAAAAACTAATCTTTTACACTGACTGTGACATTTTCAATTTTTTATTTTTGCTACAGTCAGTGATATACCAGAAGTAATGAAAGTTGACTTTTAATCGCTCTGTATTACGTATTTTTTCATTCCTTTATGCATTGTACTTCGTAGTATTGTAATACTAAAGGTTTTGATTTCAATGGATATACCTTTTAGGTTCTATTATTTCATTAACGTTACCTGTGATTTGCAATTATTTGTTAGTGTTATGGACCTCCTCCTTCCAGAGGATTTCTGAACGAAAGAAAGTGGAAATGAATCATCGTATGGTAAACATTCCTGTTTGCAGGTTGTTTTTGACGACGGAAGGATTATGGAGGAGTTTTTCCGGACATACCATCGTTCAGTGATACAAAAAATAGTAACAGTAACACTACGTTTCGAGATCTGCAATATGATCTCTTATTCAAGGAAATAACTAACCTAACACATAATTACAAACTAAGTTAAAATAAACAAACCGCCTGAGCGTTGGACACGCTTAAGTAATCACAACCATGGTGGTTGCGTGTCAACTTTATTAACTCTAAAAAATGCACTTAATAAAACACTAATTATTAAAACTGAACTACAGAATACATATCACAATAGGTCTGCATTCGCCAACAAACCACGATGAAGATCTCGATACGTACTGATTTTCTGTATCACTGAACGATGGGAAATGTCCGGAAAAATCCTATTTCCTTCATGGTAAACATATCGTACGTACAGTTCAATCCCATATTTAAAAATACCGCTAGAAACCTCGTTCTTGTAATTATTTTGAAAGCCCATTTTATCCGTTTTGAAATCAGTAAACGCCATTAAAATAACATTTTTTTAAAGGCTTTATTCTCTCTTTCTCCAACTCAAAGAATCAGCACAGGCGTGCTTCAAGGTTCCAGCTTGGGACGCATTCTATTTAAATATCGACTTTAGTTATACGGGTCCAACTTAAGTCCCCTAAGTGGCTCTTTGTGCGTGATCAAATCTTAATGCAAATTTCATAGAAAATATATCAGTGAGCGCAATGCCTTTTTGTTTTAATTCTGCAAAATATGAAGGACGTAAGAGGTACGTCTAGTGACATCAATTTTTTAGAAAAAGAAAATTTTCCCTATTTATCAGTTAGGATCCTTGTGAAAACAAGAAATATTCCAAACCTTTTGGCAATTTTAAGATGTTTTTGCTGCAGAGGTCTTTGCAATGGTTGGTAGTGTATGTACAATCCCCAGTATAAGGATACGGACACAATTAACAATTATTGAAGGAGTGTAGTGCATCCATATTGGATGCGGAAGACATCAACTGTACGATACCGAAGCCCATAACACCTATATGGAGTATACGAGACGTGACTTGGCGAGTGGTATTGACACTTAAGTAAGTTCCTACGTTAACTGGTTGCCGACCAAGCCAGCGACCAAATGTGAGCAGCCGCCTTTGGAACAATTAGTATTATAAATGCAATGTTGTGGCTTGTTTGCTTTGTTTTTAGGGGATGGTAGGATGGAGAGTGTGAAAACAATACATATTGTAATTGTCACTGTTGTTTTGCCCCATACAATCAAATCCACAATTATTAGACGTTAGATCTGCAGTTTCTGTAACAGTTTGTGACTTTTAAGGATCAATAAATTTTTTACTGATCCTAAAATAATCTGCAAGGATTCGTTTTATACAAATTTTGTTTATGATTTTCATAATACATGCAACATAAAAATGTAACAACATTTATTTTCTTTACATCTTTGAAATGTTTCCATTCATTCTAAAAATTCACTATAAAACTACAACAAGAATGGAAGTAATGGATGAACTGCAACAATAACGACCGTCTTCTAGTGGTTTGCCAAACTAAAACGTCCTGCACCCGGTAACATCACAGAAGCAGCAATTCCTAAAGGACATTTGTCATCTAAGCCGGACCGCAGTCCCTCAAATTAGGCTCACTTAACTTCCTTCTCTTAGACTCCAACCCTTCCCCTAACTGTCCCTTCCATTGACTTCTCCGCAGACTTCTTAACTAGGTAATTATTTGCTCATCATTAAATAACGAGATCCTCTCGCAATCTCTGTTCTGGCATTACGATTTTTAATCGTATCTTTTACTTGTATCCCTGTGACGTTCGGGTGTGTGCACCAGTGTTTCGAAAAATACGGAGCGATTAGGTTAATGAAGTATAAAAAACGAGTTTTAGCTGCGAGTTAAAAATTTTCGAGAGAAAGGCCGTCGTTTGTGAAAGCGTGTGCCATTCAGGCCATTTGTAATTAGGCGTGGCCCCGAGTTATGTATATATTATTCACGGACTGTGAAAGCACGGTTCATATTCGTTCCGTGAAAAGGCTTTTCAAAATGGTGTTCTTTAAGGGTTATCTTTTTGTCCATCGCAATCGCAATTTATCCCGCCCATTCAACGTGTCATTTCCCTCACTTTCCTTTCCTGGAAATCACGTTCCGCTCGGCGTAGTGTTGTTTGGGACTGTTGCTTCGCTACCGGCGTTTGTTTCCTTCTGAGTGGTTATCATACCTGAGTGTATGTGCGACTTGAAGATAAAGCAATTCCCGGAAAGAGCGTTTGAATTCTGCTTGAAATGTTTATTTGCTGTGTTTGATGTTAATTTATTTTAAACGAAAGAACTGATAAGAGATCGGGTACGTTCTGAGAACTTTACTGGCCCGTGCTGTCTTCTTGCCCTTGACAATTATGCTGTGAAAGTTTCCCTACAAATTGGCAAGAAACAGTAGACTTTCAAACATAAAATGTTGCACTTTATCGTTTTGCTTGTAATATTTCCAGTATACAACGACAAGAAACAGTACACGGAATTGTGTGCTTTACATTCTATGAATCTTTATGTCATTTTTAGATTCGTATCTTTTGAAGCGGGCATCTCCTTTCTTGGCAAATAGTACAATAATATGTGTTACCCGCTTTTCAAAATGGTCTCTTACATCAAACAAATAAAAAAATTTTGTGCGTTACGTTTCATATTTGCAAAAGAATTTCGTAGAAAATATTTATATTATAGTTGCGATGTCAGTAAGACACTTATAAAACCACTAATAAATACATTTTCTCAATTCTCAACTTATTTGAATTAATTTAAAGCAAAGTCAGTTTGAAATTTCAATTCTTTTCTAAAAGAAAAGAAAGACATTTGGGTGCGTACTCAATAATAAAAAAACGTTGATATACCTTGGCCCAATAAATTAATAGAAATTTGGGACAATTACATGGTTACAGAATAAAACACGTTGCCAATAGTTTAACAGCATTCTGTGCGTTTAGGTTATCCGTAATCAAATTGGCGTTTCTATAATCGATGGAAAGTAAGGACAGGCGCCGAAGGAGAATATCAGGACAGACTAGGGCGAAAAGCTAAGTGCTGCTAATTTGGGGCCCAACTTGGATGACAAATGACCTTTAAGAATGCATGCTGTTGACGACACAGCGTCGAACTCTCCTGGCCATTCATCATTAATCGGCAATATTTGCATCAACAACAGTACGTTGGGCGAGTACTACTTTGTACTATGAATGATTCGATTTGTAAAATTGGCTATTTGATTATTCTTTGTTTGAAGTTTATTTTTGACGATGGAAGGATTGTGAAGGAAACAGGATTTTTTCCGGACATTTACCATCGTTCAGTGAAACAAAACATCAGTAACTCTACGTTTCGAGATCTGCAATCTGATCTTTTCTTTTTCTCATATATGATTTGAGGGATTTGATTACGTTAATAAAGTCAAATAATATTAAAATCACGGAGTAATTGCTGTTACAAACTGTTGATTTTCTGTTTTCTCACATATATTTCAGTGTCTTCGCTCGAAACTATTGGTAGCACTGATCAGTTACGCACTAGAGTTTTAACTAGTAGGATTGTTTACATTCGTAGGGATGAGGAGTTGAGAGTCGAGAGTACCTAAGCGACGAACATCAGGCATCCACTCTGTAATGGTTTGGTGTAATGGGTACAGCGGGTTTCTTGCGACAACTGGATCAAGCAACGTCGAGCGTGGCTGTTCCTTGGATGGGTGACCGCTAGGGACCCTACTTGAAAACAGGCCTCCGCTTACCTGGTCTTTGGTAAAGTTTATGAATTAGCTGGTCCACTGTATGCACACACAAATAAAAACAGGTATACCTCTGATGGTAGACGAATATTCCCTCTTGAATGGCTCAGGGGATTGACACTTGGGAAACGTTTCATTTACGATAAGGAAGTTAATTAGGTGTAGATTTACATTAGTTGTTCCTCCACAAATTATTTTATTTCTCATGTTAAATCAAATAGTATAAACTTTTAAATAACGAAATTGTTTAATATTATGAAAAATGTGAGACTTTAATTAAGTATGCCTTTAGCTCTTAAACAGTAAAGTAAAAGTGACACCAAATTTATAACGATTCGAAAAGTGTCTATGTACTATACAATACTAACGAGGGATTCTACGAAGTCGTTCGGGTATTCTCGGCCATCCTCGGCTCCTAGTAGTTCCCGCGGTTGCGTGCACGCCCCACAATTGATTCAGCTGAGGCTCCTAGTCCTTTACGATAAACAAGTGCCATTTTAATTAACCGTGCACGACAAGAACTGTTTGTCCGACTAATTAGCTCAGGACAGTTTTAGCTGCGTTTATAACTAAAGTCCCTTGCTTCGAGTCCGATCTAAATTAAGTCACATCATTATTTAAGAGAGCAAACTTCAACTAAATCGTAATAAATTAGTATAGGATAACACGAACCATACAGTAAACGTTAATTAACAACTAAGTTCTGGATCTGTTATAAAATTGTTTAATTTCTTTGTATTTATATAAAGACAAGAGTACGCCACACCACGTGTCTCTGAGACTGCATGCAATTAAGTTTATTACTCATTTTATTACACTACTCGTGTTATTATGTCACATTTTAATATGCATTGCACTCAGTTGGTTTAGAATTTGATTTATTCTGCGATTTTTCTTTTGCCATCATGGTCACTCATGAGACAAAAAAAAAATGCTTCTCTAACGCTCAGCCAAATCCAATGAAACGACAGGCACATTTGTTAATTGTATAGAAATGAAATCTTCATGAAATTCCTTCATTAAGTCTAGTTTCTTCTCGAGGTAGCGTATGAACAGACATTTAACACAAATAAATTTGTTCCAGCCCCTCAAGTGACAGGCTTCGCTAACGCTCAGCCAATGTTAACGAATCCTCTCATTCTATTTCAAGTCTTATTAATCACGGATTCGGTTGTACAAGCGAAATTATCTTCAAAGACTACGAATTTAAATTTCAAACCATGTTGTCAACTGTGGATGTATTGCACCGTACTAATTAGTAATTTACGTAATGATTCAATTAATGTAACATTTAGAATCAACAATTTATTGTATACCGTTACTCGTACTTTACTCTCAGACCGCAAAGTCTGAGATATTATTTTGCACACA
Organism: Homalodisca vitripennis; assembly: GCF_021130785.1. NCBI lineage: Eukaryota > Metazoa > Arthropoda > Insecta > Hemiptera > Cicadellidae > Homalodisca > Homalodisca vitripennis. Next base: position 119,203,155 of record NC_060214.1, read on the forward strand.
ATATGTCCAATAATGAAGGTTGGCGCCATGGCGGGAACAAGTCGGCGGGAAACTTCGCCCAGCTGTTGTGAGTGACAGTTATCTTGCCTTTACAATAGCAGGCAATCCATGACGTCGAGGAGTTATTCGTACGGTCCAACAATCCAAGCCAACAAAGTCTCATTTTATTTGTAACGTCATAGCTCAGACGTTGGAAAGCTCCAAAGTTGTTTCCTTCAGTTTCAGTGCCTCTGTATTATTCAATTTTGTACATCGTCCAAGGTACACCAGTGTTGTTTTCCGCTTTTGGCAATCGAATTGTTCTTTAATTTCGTTGTTACAATCCTCGTATTGTCTTTTAGAGTGAACTTTGAACTTTAGAGTGTGGGTTGTAGCCGTTTCTTTCTCACAGACTTCAGTAAAGTGTCTTCCGAATTTGTTTCGAAAACTATTGTTGAAGACTATTCTATTGTTTCCAAAAAAACTCATCATCAATTTTTAAGGTCCTAAAAAAGTTATCGGCATGATTTCACAATGTAATTTATTACGGGGTTTGTAATATTATTTAGAATAACTTTTAGGAGAAAGTTACTATCTCTCCAGGTAATTTAGGTTGCGCGGCTACAAAAAGAGAAAACTTTTAAGTCGTGTAAGCCCTTAAACGTGTATTCGTACTTGAATATTTCTCTACAACAATTTTACTAGAACAATTCTTACAAGAAAAAGTTACAAGCTATTCCAAAAACGTTACTGAAACATTTAAAGATTTTACAGAAACAACATTATTTTTCATCATATGAGAGTGATAAACAATTTGTTCAATTTTATTACTATGTAAAATACTGAGGTTTAATGAAAAAGACTATCATAAAGAGTAAGTAAAAAGTTACATTTAGTATTTACAAAATTAATTAGTACTTGAGGTTACGATTTGGTAAATTAACAATTAATATTTCACATTTATTTTCCTATTGGCGCATCAGCGGTGGGTAATCAAATACGCCTTTAATTTAATCAGTTCGCACAGATGCTCAATACTCAAACTGAACAGCCACTTCAGAAATATAATTTTAGTGATCTAGATTGATATTTTGTTTTCGTTTGTCCACAAAACGTTGATTCTCCTGGAAAAGTTAGAATACTCCTGGAATGATAATAATATTTTCAAACAATACTTCATATACGAAATTTCATTAAGTTATTCCTGCAACCACTGATGAAACAAGATATATGTTCTCAAGCTTTAAGGCTTCTTCCCACTAATCACAGTTGCTTCAACAGCAACTTAACTACGGTACTGAAATTCTAGGAACTATTAAATCAGACCCTATGGAAACTCCAAACCAAAATCATACAATTGTATGATATATGTTCTCAAACTTTAGAACATTTTCCTACTAATCACAGTTGCTTCAATAATAACTTTTATACTGTACGGAAATTCTGAGAACTACTTTCATTAGATCTCTATGGAAACTCTACCCAAAATCATACAATTGTATGATATATGTTCTCAAACTTTAGAACATTTTCCTACTAATCACAGTTGCTTCAATAATAACTTTTCTACTGTACGGAAATTCTGAGAACTACTTCATTAGATCTCTATGGAAACTCTACCCAAAATCATACAATTGTATGATATATGTTCTCAAACTTTAGAACATTTTCCTACTAATCAACAGTTGCTTCAATAATCAACTTTTCTACTGTACGGAAAATTCTGAGAACTACTTCATTAGATCTCTATGGAAACTATACCCAAAATCATACAATTGTATGATATATGTTCTCAAACTTTAGAACATTTTTCCTACTAATCACAGTTGCTTCAATAATAACTTTTCTACTGTACGGAAATTCTGAGAACTACTTCATTAGATCTCTATGGAAACTATACCCAAAATCATACAATTGTATGATATATGTTCTCAAACTTTAGAACATTTTCCTACTAATCAAAGTTGCTTCAATAATAACTTTTCTACTGTACGGAAATTCTGAGAACTACTTCATTAGATCTCTATGGAAACTATACCCAAAATCATACAATTGTATGATATATGTTCTCAAACTTTAGAACATTTTCCTACTAATCACAGTTGCTTCAATAATAACTTTTCTACTGTACGGAAATTCTGAGAACTACTTCATTAGATCTCTATGGAAACTATACCCAAAATCATACAATTGTATGATATATGTTCTCAAACTTTAGAACATCTTCCTACTAATCAAAGTTGCTTCAATAATAACTTTTCTACTGTACGGAAATTCTGAGAACTACTTCATTAGATCTCTATGGAAACTATACCCAAAATCATACAATTGTATGATATATGTTCTCAAACTTTAGAACATCTTCCTACTAATCACAGTTGCTTCAATAATAACTTTTCTACTGTACGGAAATTCTGAGAACTACTTCATTAGATCTCTATGGAAACTATACCCAAAACATACAATTGTATGATATATGTTCTCAAACTTTAGAACATCTTCCTACTAATCACAGTTGCTTCAATAATAACTTTTCTACTGTACGGAAATTCTGAGAACTATTTCATTAGATCTCTATGGAAACTATACCCAAAATCATACAATTGTATGATATATGTTCTCAAACTTTAGAACATCTTCCTACTAATCACAGTTGCTTCAATAATAACTTTTCTACTGTACGGAAATTCTGAGAACTACTTCATTAGATCTCTATGGAAACTATACCCAAAATCATACAATTGTATGATATATGTTCTCAAACTTTAGAACATCTTCCTACTAATCACAGTTGCTTCAATAATAACTTTTCTACTGTACTGAAATTCTGAGAACTATTTCATTAGATCTCTATGGAAACTCTTACCCAAAATCATACAATTGTATGATATATGTTCTCAAACTTTAGAACATCTTCCTACTAATCAAAGTTGCTTCAATAATAACTTTTCTACTGTACTGAAATTCTGAGAACTACTTTCATTAGATCTCTATGGAAACTCTTCCCAAAACATACAATTGTATGATATATGTTCTCAAACTTTAGAACATCTTCCTACTAATCACAGTTGCTTCAATAATAACTTTTATACTGTACTGAAATTCTGAGAACTACTTCATTAGATCTCTATGGAAATTACAATTGTATGATATATGTTCTCAAACTTTAGAACATCTTCCTACTAATCACAGTTGCTTCAATAATAACTTTTCTACTGTACGGAAATTCTGAGAACTACTTCATTAGATCTCTATGGAAACTCTACCCAAAATCATACAATTGTATGATATATGTTCTCAAACTTTAGAACATTTTCCTACTAATCACAGTTGCTTCAATAATAACTTTTCTACTGTACGGAAATTCTGAGAACTACTTCATTAGATCTCTATGGAAACTCTACCCAAAATCATACAATTGTATGATATATGTTCTCAAACTTTAGAACATTTTCCTACTAATCACAGTTGCTTCAATAATAACTTTTCTACTGTACGGAAATTCTGAGAACTACTTCATTAGATCTCTATGGAAACTCTACCCAAAATCATACAATTGTATGATATATGTTCTCAAACTTTAGAACATTTTCCTACTAATCACAGTTGCTTCAATAATAACTTTTCTACTGTACGGAAATTCTGAGAACTACTTTCATTAGATCTCTATGGAAACTCTACCCAAAATCATACAATTGTATGATATATGTTCTCAAACTTTAGAACATTTTCCTACTAATCACAGTTGCTTCAATAATAACTTTTCTACTGTACGGAAATTCTGAGAACTACTTCATTAGATCTCTATGGAAACTCTACCCAAAATCATACAATTGTATGATATATGTTCTCAAACTTTAGAACATCTTCCTACTAATCACAGTTGCTTCAATAATAACTTTTCTACTGTACGGAAATTCTGAGAACTACTTCATTAGATCTCTATGGAAACTCTACCCAAAATCATACAATTGTATGATATATGTTCTCAAACTTTAGAACATCTTCCTACTAATCAAAGTTGCTTCAATATCAACTTTTCTACTGTACGGAAATTCTGAGAACTACTTCATTAGATCTCTATGGAAACTATACCCAAAATCATACAATTGTATGATATATGTTCTCAAACTTTAGAACATTTTCCTACTAATCAAAGTTGCTTCAATATCAACTTTTCTACTGTACGGAAATTCTGAGAACTACTTCATTAGATCTCTATGGAAACTCTACCCAAAATCATACAATTGTATGATATATGTTCTCAAACTTTAGAACATTTTCCTACTAATCAAAGTTGCTTCAATATCAACTTTTCTACTGTACGGAAATTCTGAGAACTACTTCATTAGATCTCTATGGAAACTATACCCAAAATCATACAATTGTATGATATATGTTCTCAAACTTTAGAACATTTTCCTACTAATCAAAGTTGCTTCAATATCAACTTTTCTACTGTACGGAAATTCTGAGAACTACTTCATTAGATCTCTATGGAAACTATACCCAAAATCATACAATTGTATGATATATGTTCTCAAACTTTAGAACATCTTCCTACTAATCAAAGTTGCTTCAATATCAACTTTTCTACTGTACTGGAATTATAGGAATTACTTAACCTAGGTGGTTCAGGCAAATGCCCTAATTTAACCAATTCTAACCAAACAATAATTGCAATGAAGATGTTGCTTTCATATGATAAGTTCTATAACCAGCCTTATATAACAGTTATAAGATGGTGACCAATATTTGAGAAAGGTTATCTTATTTACTGACCGGTAGTAATATATGGCCTAATGATGTATGTTTTCTTTTTTTAAATTTTAATCTAAAAGAACTGAGCACATGTTTCAGTACTTGGATTCATAAATGTGACTCATCAAATTAATGGTGTGTCAACTAATAGTGTTGCAAATTCGGGATAGTTATTGTGAAAGGGGGTTGGAATTCTTCAGACATTAATGTGCCACACGTCTTTTGTTTTACATATTTTTTTATATTTCATGAGATTTGACGTTGGTTCTTTTAAAGTGTTTACTGCAAACAATAAGCAACAATACAGGTGACCACAACCACCACCGTAGCTTAGTCACTACTACCAAATCTCTCACGAGTGAAAATAGCCTGCTATGGACAGGTTTTATATCCCATCTATTAAAAATTTTTTGGGTTCATATTTTGGAAACCTTTTCTTCCCGGGTCATTTTTCCATTTATACTACCCAATTATAGAAATGGTGTTTTATGCTATTAATATTTTAACCTACATTATGACCCAAAATTAGCAAAAATTAAGGGTTGACAACAGTTAATCTTTACCATCATATGTTTTGTAGATATGTAATGCTAGTAAGATTCCATAGTAGTGTGATTTAATTGTTTTGAAAATATTAACACGCCAGCCTAGACGCCAACATAACAAAAACTAACAGATTGGCCTTAATAATGCTCTAATTAATCTAAAATTTGGTATTTCCAGATTTGTCATCACGTGAAAACTACCTTTCTTCCTTACCTGCTATGGATGGCATAAATTACTGCATGTAGCTCGTTTTAAAATTCCACAAGCCTCTAATTTATGCGCATAATATAGTATCGTACATGAATTCATTTCCAACTGGTGACATATCCCATCTGTCGGCCTCCAGGAGCTCAGTGGTTGACAGGAGGCAGTCACTCAGGCACGGTGGGGAGGTTGAAATCAAACGGTGATATTTGAAGAAGAAAGCTGTTGTGGAAGTAGTAGTGCCGAAGCCGCGTCAGCATCATATGGAGATGAGGGTTTTATGACCCCTTCACCCTTAGCTGCCAGAGAACAGCCCCGAGATATAGATAGACCCTCCGAACTCCTCTATTCCGAATAATCTAACTCGGATTTCAATAATCTAGACGAGGAGCGGAGCATCAAATTGAGATTATACATCGTTGACGACAAAGTTACCGCAGTTATCTAATCTCCAAATCGTATTCATAAGAAGCTAATAATAATAATAAATAGTGAATTTCAATAATATCAAGAGATATTAGCATGAAATTATTTATCGTAAATGATATAGTTAACACAGTCATCTAATCCCCGTATCGTATTGATAAGAATCTTACTAATAAGTAGATGTGGATTTAAACAATCTGCAACGGGAGGTCAGCATCAAATTGAGATTATATATCGTAAACGATATACTTAACACAATTATCTAATATCCAGATCGTAATGATATAAATCTTACTGATAGACCTAAGTGGATTTAAAAAAAAAATTGCAACGGGAGGTCAGCACTAAATTCAGATGATCTATCGTAAACGATAAGGTTAACACAATTATCTAATCTTCCAGATCGTATTTATAAGAAGCTTGGCAATGATTAGTAGTGGATTTCAATAATCTGAAACGAGGGATTAGTATAAAAATGAGATTACCTATCGTAAAATATATAGTTAATACAATTATATAATCTCAAGATCGAATTTAATGTGCCTAACAGTCTCGGAAATTTTAAAAATTTTGAAATGCTCTTGGGATAATTGATATATCTTCAAGTTTTGTTTTTCGACATTCACGTTCAACATTACCTGGCTAGTTGCACACTTGAACACTGATCCAAACCTGAAGTAAAGCACTCAATTTGACTCCCGTCTCAAAGATCTCATGGGTCTGGACACTCGCTGACTGGGGAGCATAACGATGCACATCCTTTGCTGCATGCATATGAGTTTAGTGAATACTCCAATCAAGATGGGCCGCCCGGCATACTGATAGTGCACACGATGTTCCTCATGACCAAGGGATGTCTTGCACGCTTCCTCCGCTGATTGGCGATATCGTAACACCTCCTTCACTGCCAGTTAAATTATTATTATCTTCATAGGTTTCCCATGAAACCTCTAAAAATGTCTTGTTGTACAGGTCATTCATCATTAAAGGTGAAAATTGATACTCTGAGTACGTGAATAATCACAATCATGCTTTACAAGTCGTAGGGATAAAAACGGAATCTTACGGGACATCTCCTTCACCGCTGAAGCCATGAGACGTGAAAATCGAAAGTTTTGATTTCTTTGATTGAGTTCTCACTTTAAAACGTGATCATCTGGGTAGCATAATTTTAATGGGAGAACTAACTTTATATCTCTCATTGTTACCTTCACAACCATCCTAATTAGCGCGGTGTCTACCACACCTCAACAAGAAATGCTCTTAATTAAACCGTACTGTCTGTTTGGAGGTTTTTAATGTTATGCACTACTTTTTCAGCAATATTCTCTCGTTTTAACATACCCGTCTGGTTAAACGCGAGTGAATAATCAGATTAGAGTAAAGAAATTTGGATAAAGATCTGTAAACAATAATGGTGATTCCTCCTCTATCATAAATTTCCCTCATAAGAGTTCGGCTAATTGATTATTCGATTATTGATCATCTTCTTCACTCATATAAAGTCATGTAGGTCTATCTTGGATAGTTATATTCTTTTTCCTGAAGCAGCTAGAATCCTAGGAAATAATTTATTTAAAGTCCAATTGAAATTCTTTTAGTTAATACGGAGAGTCTCATCTGTGCTTATTTTAAGCAGCTGAAATCCTGAGGAAAAAGTTGTTTCAACACTTTAAAACGTCACATAGTTATACATAGTCAATCCTAGTACTAATTAATTGGAATAATAAACCAAACTTACTTGAAACGCCTTGAAATTAATTTACGTGTCACGGAAATTCCTGGTCGTGTTTTTCTGAAGCAGTTGGTATCCAAGGATAAAATGTGCTTGGAATATTCTTGAAATTCATAAAGGTGACCAGAGAATCCAAGACACAACTGAACCAAACCCTGTACCAAACCGGATTCTCAAAAAAAATCGTTTAACCGGCAAATCAACGAGAATAAACCCACATTGAGTGAGATCAACGTTAAATCTAATGATTTAAGTGTCACTTTATTTATCATGGTACGTTATGACTAATACGAAAGGAACATTCACTTGGAGGACGGCCATGCTTGAGAAGATTGCGTTTTTCTAACAAGACAGCTGCTTTGTAAACTTCAAGAGTCTCTGTCGTTGGCAATTAGCTAAATGGTTAATGAAGAATGCCCCCACCTGTCATCACACCAATGATAAATGTTTAGGGTATTCGTTATCTCGCTCTTTCTTGGTTTCGTTTCTTGCCGTGGCCACACGACAAGACTCCTTTGCTTTGTTTCAGCAAAGGACGTTCAGATTGCCTACTCGTTAAAAGTTTTTACCTTTTGCGCAAAAAACCGCAAAATATTTTCTTAAATAGGTTACTGGAATGCTGAAATACTCTTGATACACGAATGTCAATGGCCATTGTCAATATATGTAAAATGCTTCAGCGGACTAAGTTATCCTAACCTGTTTTTAAAATAGTATTTGTTTTTTTATCTCTTTTAGTTAACTTTAGGGTCACCAAGGTGAATTTTGGGTGCTCTTATTCTTTCCCGCTAATCTGAAAAAAGATACTGAAATTCTTTCTAATTACATCTGAATATGATGAGAACATTCCAATGTATGTTTTATATTAAAAAATAAATGAAAAGAACACCCTGATCGTAAATGACATCTATGTCATGCAGTAAAAAAGCAATCCTGTACGTTTGATATTTCACAAACTATTAGAGCGATTCACATCTTCATGTATATTTGCATGCATAATCTAATTTTTACATGATGTAAAGGTCTTCATAAAGCAGAGAAATAAGAACTTTTCAAGACAATTAAACTCGATCGAGTGTAATATATGAAGTTTCAATTATCTTAACAAACTGAACGATCTGGAGAGAAAGTGTGTATAAGTCACTTTACAGAAGTATCATTAGATAGGCTAAACCCAAGCATTATTATAGTAATACTTATTGGGAACATTGAAATTCATAGACGATTCTGAAATATAATTCCGAGCGCTTTAAAGTATTTAAATCAATAAAAAGGGTTTACTGGAATTCCAAAAGTATACATTGGTTGATTATTACTACACGAAAACTGCCAAATATTTTGAGCTCTATTCCGTTCATGATATTGGCCCACATGCAGAACGTGCTATGAACTCTATCTACTTAGTTATGTAGTTACGATCACAAAAAGCTAGGCAATTACAATAATAATGAGACGAAAGGTTTCCTTGTTTGCCCTATCCAAAAACTAAAGAAATGCGTACAAATATGCATAAAATCTTGACGCCGGAGTTAGAAACCCAGCGTCATCTTCCTTACACTGGCTCTCCTTCTGTTTTGACTTATTTAGACTAGTTTTCACAGACGTGCTCAAAATCCTTACGTTAGGCACTTAATGATTTATAGGATTATTCCTCCTACTTCTCTTGACTAAAATAGACCATCACCAGTTTTCATTAGGAGCTATAAAATGTTGCACAGATAGTATACATATCCAGAATTGTTCATCTCAACATTTTCAGAATATTCGAAAATGTCACGACAAAAGTGTTCCAAGAAAATGTATGCTATGTATTTGATTGCTTTCGATTAGATTGGTCAGAATGGTCGACAACTTCAGTTAAAGCATTAAATCCAAGGAAATGGTTTTTCTCTGACTTTTCCGTGACTTTTGTGTTGTAATACTTCACTCAGAGTTTAAAAAGATTGATATTTCTCCGAAGGTATTGCCGATGGATCTATTATGCACTGTACTGCTGCCCAGCGAAAACGCTTATAGAAATCCAAACAATAAACGGCGAAAGCGAGCAGGGCTCCCCCCTAGTCACCCAATCAAGTAAGTAGCCGTCACAATAAGTCCCAAGTAGCGATACAATCAATAGTTAGATTCGTGCCGTACTCGGTCTTTCCACCAACTTTAATTAGACCCAGGTAAACGATCGCTGTTTAATTCTCAACCGTTTCCACCCGGCGCGGCGCGGCGGGGCCCAACTTTATCATCTTATTGCGCTGTTTGCACGGCCCCGTTTCTCGACATTCTCGTCTGCCTCTCGCCCCTTAATTCGCAACCTTTTATCCACTTAGTTTGCTTAATCACGTTCGTGCTCTTCTTAATTCCCACTTCAGTCGGAATACGGTAATTCTCTTTGATTTCTTTGTTTAAAGTTTCTTTTTTTAACGATTTGTATTTACTGGGTGTTGGATGTAACGGAAATAGAAACCCAGTGTTTCTTGACCTCCCGTGTGTTGTCTTTTGCAACGTTTACGCCAAAATCTTAGCTTACATTTTGCTTACAGTTATAACTTACAGAATCTACTGGCTCTCACGAAATGTGAACGATGATTTAGATGCTAAATATGAGGTCATAATAATGAGGACTCATCTTGAGGTGTATGTATAAACATTTAGATACCAAATATTAGGTCATAATGGGGACTCATCTTGAGGTGTATGTAGCCTATAAACATTTACATGCCAAATATTAGGTTAAAATGGGGACTCATTTTGAGGTGAATAAACATTTAGATCCCAAATATTAGGTCATAATGGGGACTCATATTGAGGTGTATGCACATTGAGGTGCCAAATATTAGGTCATAATGGGGACTCATTTTGAGGTGTATAAACATTTAGATGCCAAATATTAGGTCATAATGGGGACTCATATTGAGGTGTATGCACATTGAGGTGCCAAATATTAGGTCATAATGGGGACTCATCTAGAGGTGTATAACATTTACATGTCAAATATTAGGTCGTAATTGGAGACTCATCTTGACGTGCATAACACTTTAAATGCCAAATATTAGGTCGTAATTGGGGCTCATCTTGAGGTGTATAAACATTTAGATGCCAAATATTAGGTCATAATGGGGACTCAACTTGAGGTGTATGAATATCATCTTAATACGTCGACTACAAACAATCTAAAGTGAATTTACCCAAATGCTCAGAATCAAGAACATGTGTAAGTCCGATTAAAATTACTACGGATAAGATTCATAATGCAAAAATAACGAATACGCGTACTGATTACTAGTGAGCAATTGTGAGCAAAATGAAACTTTTTTGAACAATTTTCCACTCCTCGTTTTTGGGCTACTCTAAATTATTTATACTCTAAATTTCTCGTATCATTATTTCTTATTCGCCTAACCATACATATTACGCGTAAATCATCAGTTACGTCATGACCGGTAGTTTCGTGATTGCATCGTTAACATTACTTTAACTATCGGTTGTTGGATAAATACAACGGCAATCAGTTTTGGAATGTCTTATGTAAACGAACCTTGTATCTAAGACAATGTGTGGAAGTTGTATACAACGAACATTGACCTGTTACTTTGCAATCATTATGTGATTCTTTAGATGCTTCTCTATTGCATTGTGTGATATAGTATTTTTATAATGTTACTTTTGCAACTGGGGAAGACATCAATCGGATTACAGATGTCAAGACTTTCGAATCAATTCTATGATTATTTTTAATTTTGTTTTACACTTAAATAAAAAAAGTTCACAATTTACATAAACCTTGTAACCATTACTTACCTTTTAAAGTACATTTCGAATTAAGAACATATATTTCAAAATAACATTTTCACCATCAAAGATCGCTTTTCGTGAAGTCGATCGAGTTCCAAAACAATTCTATCAATGTACTAGCATGAAAATATAAACAAGTGCTAAGCTCAAATTAATAGTATGCGGAAAATAGGAAAACGCGATTGAAACTCCTGACATTACATGTTCATTTAGTTTGGAGATAAGTAAAGCTGTGAGTATTTTCACCAATACTTGTTAAATGTTTTAAGAAATATTGTTCTTTCAATACAACGAGTACGTCACAATACGTTTTGTGTAACAAAACTTGCTTAGGTTGCTTGCAGACTTTCATGTCTGTAACTAACCTCATGTTCTACTAGGTTGCTTTTTAAATGTCATATTATGATTGTACTCAAATCATAATACGAGGTCTTATTACGATTAACAATTAATTTATTCCGCTATTTGGCCTCATTACCTTTATGATCGTCCATAAGATCAATTACAAAGTGTTCCCTAACGCTCAGCCATGTCTTATAGAGTGACATGCACCATCATCTAATTCAGTGTTTCTCATGTAGAAAATGAAGCTCTTGCAAAATTTCAAATCTACAGGTCAGTTTGTTCTCTAGATATCGTGCGGACAGACAGACAGACAGACAAAAGACAGAAATTAAATTTGTCAAGCCCCTCGACTTTGACTTCGTTGACGCTCAGCCAATAAACCAAATAATCTGTGGGATGCCTTACCTGAACTACTACAAATAAATATATTCATTTTTATAAAAAAATAAGCTATCGATTATCTATCAACTATTATAACAGCCGCAAGTGGAAAGAAACTTCAGAGGGCGACTTTCCGGACTGATAGCTGAAGATAAGAAAGCTGACTGATAAGAAACCAAGCCGGTTTTGTTTAACTCAATAACATTGTTTCATGAACATTTAACCATCTATTAATTTGAAATAATATGATAAGCGTGTTTAGTGACAACAGAACAAAAGTTTAAAAATGAAAGGTGTGGTAAAACTGAATCTGACTAAATAAACTGCATAAATTAATCAATCCAGTAAAGCGGAATCGTGACCCTCATATTATTTACAAATTGTAGACATTGTTGTATGAAAATTTAATTTTTAATTGTGTAACCACTCTACTGTGTTGAATTGCGAAGTAATTGTATTTTATAAATTGACTTGGATCATAAAAATATAGCTGTACTTAAAACATCAACAAATGTAATTGGTTTCAAAAAGTAGTTTCATTTAGGAAGCAGTAGCATAAAAAGTAGCATAAACTACATTCAGATGATCTTTAGATTGTTTTGGAGATAATTCGTAACTTACGTGAAACTGTAAGTTATGTTTAAATATTTCTTCAGAAAACTTCAGTATCAGTATTATAATATGATTTATTGTGTTGTTGATTTTGCTAAAAGTGCTGCTCCAAGCGTTGGCAATGTGGTGGTGTAAATATTTCCAGCTGTTCCCACGTGAATCTGATGACACGAGTACGTAGCCTATGGACTATTGATCAGCCTATTATCGACCGTTGTGGAGAGCCTATGGTAGGGCGAGGGGGGCCCGAGAGCCCTCGAAGGAGCACAATAGCGGGTGCACCCTGCACTTGCCACCGCACCCTTCCTTCCGCTGCACTTCACCGCCACCGCGCAAAATGCCAACGCACCCTTTTTGTGGGGGAGGAGTGCCCTGATGGAACCGATCCAAGTGTATTTGCAGCTATCGGTGATAGTGTTGGTGAAATCGCGACACACACATTGGTATTATTTGTAATGGAAGCATTTGATTACATCCCTACAATGGAAAAAATTGCAAAATAATTGCTGTACTTCTTCTATAATGCGATTTGAAAACATCTATTGTTTTCTTTGCAGACATTTAATTTACCCATTTATCAGATTCCGGTCAAGAGAAATCTTGCTCTTAAATTTGCCCTCTTGATTTATAAAATTCTTTGCATGTATAGTAATAAAATTGTGCGTGCGTGCGTGCGTGCGTGTGTGTGTGTGTGTGTGTGTGTGTGTGTGTGTGTGTGTGTGTGTGTGTGCGTGTGTGCGTGTGTGTGTATACGACTTATGCCTTTCTAAAAGGAAATTCCTTGATTGATTTTTATGAAAAATTTAATTGTGTATTTATGTAAGGCAAAATAAATCACGCTTCCCAAACTGTTATAATTAAATATGTACATATTTAATAATAACAGTACATATATTATAATTACATAAATGGACAATTTAGTTTTTTCATAAAACGATTAAGGAATTTTCCTTTGAGAAAGGGTTCCATCGTGAGATCATTGTAACATTTTGTGGTGGACGAATCAGAGGAAAGCAAAAGGGTTTACTATCTATTCAAACCATAAATTCAAGTAAATAATAAATATCCAACAAAGGAGGAAAAAGGTTAAAACACCAAATTATGAATTTAGTTCAATACTTTTAATTACAATAAAACTAGTAACAATCACGCAATTCTTCAAATGTAAATCTGTAATTTGCGTTGGATCTTTCGAAACGATTTCGTCTTCAGGCGACACACCACAAAATATGAAATCGCACAAATTAAAATTGGCACTGGAAAACTGAATGATTATTACTAGTTGTATTGAATTAAATTTATGTTAATTCTTTTTAAGCACACTTTAATTATTATATCAGTATCAGCCATCAGATAAACAGACTGAAAATTGAATTTTCATTACCTAATCTCATAATTTCATTCTTAAAACTCTTTGCTATTCATCCCAATTCATTAACCCACCAAGCCTACAGCGATTTGATTTCCCTTTTAGGGGAAACCCCCTTATCGATTTCACGGGAAACTAGGTTGTTTTGTCGTCCAATATTGATTAGCTGTTGCTTTCCACACTATAAGTATTCTTCTACCTGAACCCACTGGGTGACCCCCAAAAGTCAGAAGAAACTGAAATGGAAGGATAGGTCAAGTCTGAAGATAAGGTGGAAGGCTGTTGAAGTTAACGGTACCGATATAATTACAGTCTCGATTAAAATGTAATTTGTGTGACCCTATCAGTCATACAGGCCACAGTTGGGGACATTTAACTAGAAATTCAAAATTTTCAAAATCGAATAATAAAATTATCTGTCACAAGTCGCACGGTCAAAAACCGATATTCGATTAACAGATTTCGAACTAATATCAACCTTTCAATTATGTAATCTTCTAAATGTGAATACTAAGTTTAATTTTAGTATTCAAATGCAGTACAGAGCTCACATATCCAAATTTCTCGTGTTTTTTTTTTTTAATTTGGCATTCGTGTATCGTTTTACCGTAAGAAAATTGTTAGTGATTTAAAGCTAGTTTGTGGTTGCGTGGAAAGTACCTCGCTAAAGAGTAATACATACTGAACTCGTGTATATAATGGCGCTCAGTCTTTACATTGGTAGAACTATTTACTTAATTAATGTTTAAGTTATACATCCACACGTTTTATTCAAATATACACACATTAGTGGCTCGGCGCGTGAAAGTAATTTATTTTTATACATTGGTTTCTAAATATTCGTGCGACAAATCAAACTTTTTCTTCTAAAAATCTAGAAACCTTTGTTAATAACCTAATATAGAGAAATTTTATTACAAATAATAATAATTATAAATAAATAATGATAATAATATTTTTCAATTTGTGGTGTTTTACTGCTAATATTTCTGTACAAAGAGTAATAAATTCCAGATCTCTTTGTTTACTTTTACTCTTTGTAATCTCAGTCAGTATGCATAATCTTTTCAATGTTATTTACCTCCGTTATACTTTTTCATTTGTATAACATACTTCAGATTTAAATACATTTTATTTTTTATTTTCCAGTGAAGTTTTAGTTGTGTATCTGAACATTTTTATTTCAATATTTTTCTAACCCAACCAATGTGATTATTCGAAAGTCCATGCTTTAATTATGCGCTAGAGACTCTTTTAAGAATTAAGTTTGTTGTCAGAGTCTTGCGTTTAACATCTCATTTTAAGTCGTTACTTAAAAGTCATCACACTCGTGTTCATGTCCATCCATATAGTGTTTTACTGAAGCTAAGAAAGACTTTGGAAAAATTGTATCTGCGTTCGTCCAAATACCCATTGTAAATACTAATCTTTCAGCAAGGCACAACTAAACAGTTTTAGTAGAATCACTTTTCATCCTGAATATTTTAGCGTAACCACCCAAATTTGTGGTAAATCGCAACAATGTTTTCAGATATTACTCCAATTATTTGGAAAACAAACACAGCATCAGTATTTCCAGTTTTGCTCAGTTTTATATCAGGAACTGTTTGGGTAAAGATTACGTTTTGGGGGAATACTTTGAGATTATTTCGTTGCCACCTGGTTTTCCAAAATATTTGGACTTTGAAAGAGGTCTTTGAGGATCATGTGAGGATTGACAAGCCTTTGACAATCGAGACGAAAGGCATCCTCACACTTGCCTGTCTTTTAATGTTGTTTTCAAAAATACTAATCTGGTTACATCTTAATACTAATAAGTACTAATACTAATAAGTTACTCTTAGTAGCCTACACGTAACACGATTTAACAATATATAGACTATCTATTTCCAGATATTCAATATTCAATTTAGGGCCAAAACCAATTCTAGTCCAAAAACATAAAACCCTATCAACAATCAAATCATTTAACAAATTTCTAAGGTGCTACTGCCGAGAAGGCCTTATATTCTCAAAATTAGCTTCTCATTACTCAGATGGTACGTTTTAGAATATTCTTGGATTGCTCATCAAGCTTTACATGTGGAAATCTTTAAATTGGTTTTATTTTTAGCACGAAAACAATATGTCCAATAAAGATTCAGTAGTTTATTTCACATGACTGTATTCACGTGTAAACACGCAAACTGCGATTATTCTACACGGTAACAAGGTTGTAAATATTCTCAATACAGAGTTTGTAAGAATTTTGTTTCGAATATCAACCGTACCTGGAAATACAGGGAAGCAGTTTAAACGAATGGTTCATTTATAATTATTTTCAATTCTTATACGTGAGAATATAAACATAATTAATTTTAAAAATCAATAGTTGAGACGATTTAAAACGAACTATAAAATAGTGATGAACAATAGTACAGTGTTGCATTATGGAATTAACCCTTTGATGGATAACCTATAAGCTGGAGGTCCCGGCGGCGACTGAGGCGAGGGTGAGGGTATCGACGGAAGTGGGTTGGGGGTGGGTGGTGGGCGAGTCACGTGGCTCTGTAGCGGCAGGCGCGCGCGCGCGTGCGGGGTACACCACGGCGACTGGTGCCCGGTGGTACGGCACGACAAGGCAGTAGCGTCGCGACGTCCAGGGCCCGCGACGACGCCGCCAGCCAGTCAGCCCCCAGCCATGCTGAGCATAGCCGCTTCTAGCCGCCTGAAACTGGAGACCGAGCCTGTCGTCGCGGTGAGTACCGGGAGGGGGGGATCCCCCCCTCCACCACCTAGTAGTAAACTTGCCCACCCGAGTAGTCATAGATAGAATCGATAGAGCACCTCGAGTCAGAGTCAGGTGGTGGCCCTCTCACCACAACAACCGTTGCTAACCTTGAAATTTTTGTACTTAGCTGGATTAATGTTGGCTCCTTCACTTGACATCTGTGTCCGAGTGGAGGTCTACTACTTCCGTAGGGGAATTCCAGATTGAATTCCAACCCGTTTCGAAAACTTCCTAACCTCAGTGTGTCCAATGATAAATTTTGCTGCCTGTGGTACAAACCACTTTGTGAGTAATTTATTAAAAAATAAATAAATTTAATAATTTTAGCCTACCAAATAATTTTCTAAATTTAATTTAGTAAAATATATGTCGTAAAAACTCGTTATAAAACATAAATATAAATACGCAGTAAAATCCGCTTACAGCCGAATTTCCCATAACAGTACACATATTTAATAATATTTTACAAATGAAAACAGTAAATTTTATTTGAAAATAATTTTAAAAAATAAATTTGAAAATAAAGTTTTCTTGTATAATGTTATAAAAAATTATTCTGAAATAAAACAGTGTTCGTGTATAAACAGTGTTTCGTAACTCTAGAAGTAGTACTCGTAGTTGATGTTGGGTGTTAGGGATAATTAGATACACTGAACCATCAAGTAAACAGCTAACAAAGCTTATTAATCTCCGATGAACTGTAAAAGTTGCCAATCTTTTATCTCTTCTTTATCTTTTAACTGTACAAGGCTCACAACTTGTGGTTTATATTGTACATTGAAATATTACAGTTTATTTATTTTACAACGCATATTTATCGTTGTGGTTCTAATAGTTAAATACGTTACATTTTCGTATATTATATACTTTTGTAATATATGACGATTGCATATGTTAAAAATCGTAGTATTCTAGTAGCCTTGTTTTTGTTAATGTTTACATGAAATCAAGTAATATACAAATAGAAATAAGGATAAATAATAATTTTACGCAGTATGTTTACACACATTTTAACATTTTGATTGGGGTTGTATTAAGTTTAAACCTACTATTTTTCCAAGGGGTGTAACATATAATATTGAAACATACCTTTGATTAACATAGTTTTATCAAGTGGAGTTACGAAACATTCTTTTATAATTTAATAAAATACAATTTTAGATTTGTACAAAATTTATTTTGTTAGAAACATCTCATATAGTTTTAAATTACAAATTTTACACATGAAACTTAATTGTTTAAGTTAATTTTACATGCAAGTTTAAGTTAATTTTACATGCAAATTGTTATTATAACTGATTTCAACAGTATACATTTTAGTTATCGTTTTAAACTTTCTCCATTGAAAATGCACAGTATTTCAGGGGTTTTAAATTAATTTAAAATTTAAGACGCAGTTTTATTTATGTTGTATGCTGTAGTATTTATGAATTTTTTATATACTACTGATGATTTTAATTAGTTCACATCGAATATTAATATGAAACAAGAAAGAATCGTTCAAAATTAACGATGGATAAAATGTAATAAATATTTTACGACGTAATTTTAAAAGAAAAGTCGTATTTAAACGTATAAGTCTTCCAATTGTGATTAAACCATCTCCGGCCTTATAATTTTTGTTCCGTATTAAATTAAAAGTGCAAGCAAAGTCAGGAATAATTGCGAAGACTGGTTCTAACAAATACAAAAAGAAGGGAAGAGGGTGTTTTGATATGTTTCCCCTTTTCTTTCAACCCTCCCCTCTTTCCCCCTCCCCTGTACCTACCCTTCACTGTCATGGGAAGTATGCCCTACAATATCAATAAAGGTCATGTTATTATACTAAGTAACTCATCAAACATTACCTTTGTTTACCGTTATGTTTATTTTTACACTGCGCATCGACTAACATTCGCTTCAAGAATGATGTGTTTTAATGTTGAATTTAAACTTATTAATTTTAGTTGCATTTACGGTAATATTGTTCTGTATTACAGTATTACATAGCCAAAATCTTTTCCATAAAATATTTAATACTACGTACCTTTATTGCTTGCCTTTTTTTTCTTAATCAGAAAATTTATCATAATTTAAAATTATTATGTTACTTTTATAAATATTCGTACGCAAGACATGTAATACATACTTTCCATTGTTTAAAATAAGTAGTTATTTGAAATAAATATTATAAATAACGAAAACGCGACCTAACGTGTTCATTGTAAACCGTGTTATTTACAAATAAACTAACTAATACAAGCGATTTCACTGAAATAAAGTACCTAACTTGATTCCCTTTGCGTATGTAATAAATTAACATAACATGGTAGTGGTTATAGCTCGGAGTAAAACAGTGTTTCACACAGTTTCTGTCAGAGCACATTCTTATTAAGTTATGTTATGTATACATGGTATGATTGATACAATTACTCGTAATTACGAACAAAATGTTGTCCTACTCAAATCTGTCTATTTTGAGCAAACGTTATAGAGCGAAACTATTAAATCAATGTTTTGTAAAAATTTCGAGCAAGAAAATGTATAACTGCTAGTTGCCGACTAATTTTCCCTACATATATGTAATAGTAGTATAAATAAATGTTAATTTGTGATTTAAAATAAATATTTTCAAGCCACTGTTCTGATGAAAATTTAACCTTTTTAGCTTTTACTTCATACCAAAAATAATACTTTCATTAGAATACAGTTTTATTTATTTGCATTGTGATATAGATAACTTTGAAATACGACAGCTCCTTCCCTTTGATTATAAACATACTCCTAATTTCTTATCAAGTTAAATACAGACATCTTTAAAAAATAAACTGCGGTTGAACTATTATGAGCATGAAGAAGTGATGAAGAATAATTGTAGAGTTAAAAGTGAGATAACCATTACCTGAGTTTTGATGATTAAAGGATCTACCACAATTTATTTATTTATAATCTAATGTTTTTTCCTCAACAATTATAGTACTAAAAATGTGATCACTAGCTAGAAATAGCAACAATGAAATAATCGACGAATCGTTGCAATTGGCTGGTTTTACAGAATGGGTTTCCTTTAAATATAGGTCACCCCAGCTGCTCGCGTACACGTATTTCCATTGCATTAATCGCTAGAGAATATAATGAATAACTTCGATTCTGCAAAACTTTGCAGTAACAATTCAAAATCGATAATATGTTCTTACCTTGTCAAAACACGAAATAACGTGTCTCAGATCAAATCCAAGCAACCCCTAATCTTATAACCGGTCAATCTTATCTGATACACACTATCTCTCATTATCATTTTAGGGAAATGGAAGTATAAACATTTTAACATTTTAAACAGAAACATTGCATCGTTGAACATGCTCTATCAAAGAACACATTCTTATCTGTGTAGAAAAGAAGTTTCAGGCAAAATTTAAAGTCAACAGATGAATTCTTTCTCGATTTATCTTATCGACAATGCATTCTCATTTCTGTTCATTAAATTAGATTTCCTAGCAGCTCAGTGTTCAAACAATAAAAGTTTCGGTGACCTAAGGAGGGTACTACAACGCAAAATTGCGCTGAAATAAAATCTTGTCATCGATTTTAATCGAACTCAAAAAGTTATTTATTCTGTATTTTCTCTTTGCCATCATGGTTACCCAGAAGACCAACGTAAAAATATTCACTAAAGCCAAATCTCATGGGATGATATGCACCATCATCTAACTCAATGTTTCTCACATAGAAATGAGGCTTCATGAACAATTTCATGTCTATAGGTCACTTTGTTTACGAAATATTGTGCGGATAGAGAGACAAAACTTAAATTTTCCAGCCTCTTGAGTGATTATTACATCAATTATTACTTGCCAGCGTGCCATTAAAGTGTCGATATAAACCTTGGGTATTGTAATTTATTGATTTTACCATAAAAGTGTGTACAGAAGTAGATATTCCTCAATTATGAGAGGTTTAACTTGGTGGAAACTTAAAGAAATTACAATGAATTTGTGTTTATGTATTATATTATTGTTTACTGGCAGAGTTTTGTACTATGACTGTGAATTTATGAGTACTTGGGAAACGTTCATTATTTGGATCAGATAAGACATTACATTTCATAGAAAGGTGAGGTTCATGATTTACTTTTTATGCTAAGGCCATTCATAAAATAACTAAGTTTTTCCTATATATTCCCGTAATAGGCTGAGCGGTCCTTCTGTTTTTTGTTAGGTAGCCATAACTCCATAATAAGGTCAGAAAGGTCAATATATGACACAGGAAAACCTCCCCCCCCCCACTAAAGCCACGTGCCTCACCATTCAAAACTTGATGTTTGTAAAACATATGTAAAACAAAATTGCAAAACAAATTCATAGTGAAACGTCTATTCATAGATTCTACATAACCAGAAGTCTCTAAATAGCAGAGTGTAATCTACATTAAAATGGTTTTCAACTATACAAAAACTAACTACATTCACAATTAGTTTTCTTCAATTAGTGTCCTTAAAGTTATGTAAAATTTAACCTCTACTATATCAATTTGTTGTTACTAAAACAAATTGTATTTTTTATATTCCAAATTCGATTTTCTCGATCAATGCATGTAAACGATATACAACTTGACCTGTGAATGTATTTAGAGTTTTTGAACACCTAATGCGTTTAGGTGTATTGAATCACTTAAACTTTTATTAGAAACTTGGTGGGTACGATTCTAATACATTTCTGTAAAAACTGAATTTTTCGGTAATCCGATTATAAGACTAGTTTTAGCGTATAGTGCTACTTGGTAAATAACCAAGAACAAATAATGTACTGCTTGTTATTAAGCAAACTTAAATTGATATTTTTAGCTTAAATTTAAACTTTAAATACTTGTCTTCTTCATGAAAGAAATAAAATTTAATTTTCTATAATTTTTGTTTTATAAATTAATTTAAACTTTGGGTTGCATTTAGGTTGTTCGCTTACATTTCGTTTCGTTCCCTTTAAAGTGCGGGGAACCCTATGCAGAGTCGTCAGAATTTCATTTTTTTCGTGTTAATATTCTTATCTCTTTAAAATCTTTAAACTGGTACACCTTTTACGCTTGGATCCGGGGTTTCCGATGTAGACTACTCCCTGTAGGATTGTACTAAGGTGTTAAGAGAGGTGTTAATTTTAACACAGTTTCATTGGTGAAGGCATACACGCGCACTGAGTTTAAATTATACAGGAATATTCTAGAAATAATATGTGAAAGGAATTAAACCCTTTTTTTTTCTTCCGTTTGAATTCAACGCTTCGCCGAAGCTCAGCACAAACTTCAACCCTGTTACAATTACTCAGCAACAGTTTGTATCTGTAAAAACATTGTAAATGAAAATGAGCAAGACGAAATAACACTTCTCATTTCAGACTGGAGAATGCTATCCCAGTTTGGTAACCTCTACCAGCTTGGTCTAAGTAATATGCTTGAAGCTATCCAGAGGAAGTTCTTAAGACTGGGTGGGGATGCGTCAGGGACTGCGTTTTAGGGAGGTAACCTTTCAGAACTTCAAGTCTGGCATGAAGTTGCCAATATCTCATTTCTTGCCAAATTCATAAAGGACAGTTTGACTGCCCAATGCTCCTCTCCCAAGTTGATTTCCGTACAACGTCAAGAACTCGGTCAGACGTCACTACTCACGTGGTTGACATCCATGGTCCACTTGCGAGAATGATGAGGCTGTGGAACAGTTTCTGCCATACCATTGATTTCCTCAATGAAAGTGCCTCAACAATTCAAAGAAGAGTTGGTTGTCTCCCAATATACTTCTGCATAAACGTTTAATTATATTTACTGATATGTTATTAACTGCACGTTATAGGGTTATCTTTATATTAGTATAATGAAAAGTCAACTAAAACTCTTTTAAAAATGTTTTTATTGCCATACACGTGTTTCGGTATTCAACCATCATCAGTGTACATTAACTCTAAATAAATAATAAACAATTAAATATTAAATTAAATGTGGACCATTTAAACATATGTTAAATTTAAATTACACAGTTGTAATTTTGATTAGTAATCTGTATTTAATATTTCACTTTTTTCGAAAATTGGGTTTGTCTTATATTTTATTATAGATTACTATTTAAAATGTTATGAGGATCTTTATTATAATTTTGTTTATGGCAACATTTTTAAAGGGGTTTTTAGTTGACTTTTCATTATACATTTACTGAATATTCTTATTTTATTGTTGTAGACTGTTATGTATTAATTTGCATTTTATCTTTCGTTATTTGTTATTTATTGTTTTCATACGTAATGTTTTTGCCGTTGAATGTAATGCTGAATCACTTAAATGAAAAAGTTTACTTACACTATTTTTGTCTTGATTACAATTTAGAATGTAAACTTCCCGCACGTAAAACCACGAAATGAGGTGCGGACGACGGTTTTAAACCAAACACGTATTTTGTGTACAGACTGAGAAACTAAAACATAAAAATGTTTTTTGTTTATTTTAGGTAGTTGCACAGGAACATGTGCCTAATTTACAATTCTCTAACGCTGTGACATACGGTCCACCTTATTACGTGACATTACCGTTAGCAACAGGCTTTCCATGAGATATGGACTTTATCATTTTGTCCGAGCCATTACGGCCCAGACATTATTTAGTCTAAGCCCTCACATCAGCTAAACCCCTCTCTCCCCGTCGACAATTTGACTTATTCAGCTCTCTGTCCGGATTTCAGCGGAAAACGGTAAAATAATTCACGCTGACTTCGGGGGAAATTCCTTGATGAATTGCTTTTGTGGAGGGATAAACAAAATTAATCTACACTACCGACTGCAGGGTTTGTGAGCACGCCTAGGTACCGGTTGTGTTGCTTTAATGGCCTTTATGATTTTAAAACCCCGTTGGGTTAACGCTTATTTAGGTCAATTATAGTACTTTTGTAATTTTATATTTTTTTGAAAAATATATAACTTAAGTTTTTCCCCATAAGAACGATGTTAAACCTCGTGTAGTTTTACGCCCTTATTTTTGATTGTAGCATTATGGGAGGGGTCCCATTTTAAAGATATAATTAATGGGCATTCAAAAGCTTTTCAGGTAGCCTATTCTTAGCCTACAGGGAATTTATTTAATTGTGTAATCGTACTGCAAAATCCTTGGGATTTTTCTGAATAATTGTAATTTATAAGTAACTAAAAAAAGTTTGAAAATTAGAAATTTCAAATATTACATATTTAAAATGAGACATTTCAAAAATTCTACTACTATGAACATAGGCGTAAAACAGCGTGATGTTCAACAAAATTCTAATAAGAAAAACTCAAGGTACTTTCTCTACAGCCGTCATCTTATCAAAATTTTATTTGAACGGTGCAGAACTAAAACTTCTATTCAGTTCAAATAACAATTTATTAGTTTAATGATGAAAACACTAAAAAGGGAGCACTCAAAAAGGAGGCGAATAATTAAAACTAGAAGACACACTTGTCCGCTTCCACAGTTAGATTGAGTGGACAATCAAGTCAATGCTATGTACCCTACGCTAACCTTGAGTACCAACCATACTAGTCTTATCTCTCTACTCAACATCATTTAATAGCTCACTGCGGTTTAATTGGATTATATCACAGTCTCACAGGTGTTGTGATGTTAATATAAGTATTGGGTTTCAACTAAATATAGTTTAAAGTTTTAAAAATTTCAAATGAAAGTTTAAAGTATTTATATTTTATTGGTAGGTTTGTGGTTATACTAGAAGAATTGTGTTTAATAAAATTTTAGATAAAAACAGAATAGAATACTTTAATATTAATTGACAAATACAATGTTTTATTATATTTCTTAAAATACCAATCACTCTGCATATAACTATTAAAATGATGTGATAGCATCAACAACAGATTGTGATGTCATAAGTAAATCAATTGTAAGAGAGTATCCTAACATGGGTTTTAAAGCCCGACCTACTCTTTTTGATTAAGGTTCAGAACCCGAACAGGTAGATTTAGGCTCTTGGTCTGGGAAATACACAACAGTATCCGCTGTGGTGCGTCTTACAGTAATTCCTATACACAGTTCACAGTTCAAAAATCTTTATTTTTACAATATATTGTAGCATATACATATTGTCAAGTGCAGTATGCACGTGTGACAAATCTTTACACCTATCACATAAAATTTTTATATAATTTGGTCGACTGCACATTAAATTAACAAACTAATCCTGCTACTACCATTATTATACAATGTTTATATGGTATATAACTTATACTATATTAAACTAAAGAAATGCCAACAGACTCCCAGCTCATACCAGATCCAATTTTCACATATGACAACCACAACAACAAGTCTACATATTCACACATACATTCACAATTCACTTTCATACAATTCATACACAATTAGCACTTTGATACAACTCCCAGATATCGGGTCTGTCCAAGAAGTGTTTAGTAAAACAGAATTATAATTGCGACTAAAATGAAATGCTGTATAAAGCGTACGGAAAGAGTCGTAAACCTCGACCGGCGCGTAGTAGAACAGAAGTTGCGGCGGGCGGGGTTCATAAAAATAAATTTCCACAAGTTAGAAATAAATGACTTAAGTGTAAGTCGGGTGGAGCATATTTTAGCGTAAGGGATGGAACCAGCGGCGGTGACGAAGGGTTGTTTTTATCTTGGGCCGCGCTGCGACCACCTCTGTGATTTTATTTGCCTTGCATGACGAACGTTGGAATCCGGACATGCATCAAAGAGGGAAATCGTAGTTTTGGTGCCTCTTAAGTCCTGGAGTCAGTCGTTAATTTTTAAACTGAAAATCATCCTTCCAGCTCAATCGGAATCAACTTAAATATTATTCTCATAGTATTTACTGAAACTTTATTCCAAATGTTCACTGTTTACCCGTTACGGAATCATGAAGTTGCAGAACACGGGTTAACGGCTTATTTTTATGTTATTTACTGACCGATTATTGTTATCTAGGTGTCACAAAGTTGTTTAAATTTATAAACTTTTATTATTCTTTAAAAATTTTCGTAATCCTAGTAGTTCTTACACCTTCGAAAACTTCAATCACTCCCCTACCCATCTTGAAACGTTATTAGGTAAATGTAATATTCTTTTTCTATTTATTTGAAATTGCTTGATTAATAATAGTGCCAAATTTGAGTTTTTTACATTACTAGTTTCTGAAATTTAAAGAAATCTAAACAAAAAGGTAATCTAATCATTTAAGGCTCATGTTTATTTTACATTGTTTGTATGTGTTGAGTCGAAATAATTTCTCCAAAAAATTACCGGAGAGTTCGTGAACACCCTGTATTGCGTATACACACACACACACACACACACACACACTTTTGAATGGGAGTGGTTTTAGGTTCTAGAGTGCAATGTTCAGGTCATACAGAAATGTTTGGTAAGTGCTACCTGACAATAATTGCAGCAGACTGATTTAAATACAAAATCTACCTAAAATAATGTCACTTATGTTTTATGTTTGTTCTTTAATATTCTGTATGTTATTGAATTATTTAATGTACCTAGCAGGCCTATAGGTATAATTAGTAATTTTCAGTATTACTTGACACGTTACAATATAAAAAAACGCGTCATACCTCAGAGTGAGAACTAATCTCTATTTTATTCCACCCCCTAGTCGACAAGTAAGTAGAAGACATCTTCAACTTTCCGTGCTTTTACCGCAGTAATTTAGGTTGTTTCTCTGAAATTACCATTTCGAACTTATAGCACAAAAATCAGTATTAAAATGAAACTATATGAGTTTTACTTACCATCTCTGTAATTTACGTGTACATTGCAAACGCGATTGTACGTCTATCGGAAGACATGAATGTACAACAAATTGTTTCTTATAGGTCAATTGTTTTTATTGTAGATTGTAAAAATCGTCTTTCCTGCTATTTTACCAGTTTAGGTGTACAGTATAACGTGTTTCTTCCATGTATCCATGGCAGTTCGTTGGCAGGAGTCGGCTACGAGAAGCTGTAGACTTTTCGGTTTCCCAGTTTGTTCTGCTTGTAGAACAAATGTCTCTGATTCAGTTTCAACAATTTTCAAATTCAAATTCAAATTACTTTATTTGTATCATATATACAAAAGGGCGAATTTAGGGCCACAAGGCCCTGTATTACAATTAACCCTAATATAATAGTATAGTACTTAAGTCAATTAAAACTACTACATTTAAAATAAAACAAAATTATATAATAAAGATCTCTTTAAGAATTTAGTACACATAGGCTACATTCTTACAATACATTCATACACACATTCATTAGCACCCTATCCGTCCTCCAAGACCTACCCCAACTAACCCATCGCTGACATCGTTTGTAGCAATTTAGCTTTCAGTAAGGCAATTTTGCTGCACAAGAAAAAAAAATTCTGTTATGGAGGATCATCAACTTTAAGTGTTGTGATACAACATTTCTCATTTTGATTGAAAACAAAATATGTTTACTGTAGTGAATCAGTTTTTACGTTCGAGCTTACATCAAAACAACGAGCTTTGATCGTTTTCGTTGTCCAATCGTGCCCAAAACTTGTCTACGAAGTTCTTTTCTGACAGGCCCTGACGTAGTATGTCGTTGTAGCTGTCAATTGACAAAATTTTGAATGGAATTTCCGTAGATTTGCACCAATTGGATATACATTATTGATGAAAAAGTTGTTTAGCAATGAAGACAATCGTGCGGGACTTCTTGATTTTCCATGTGGCGAAATAGTTGACGGAGGAAAATAACATCACTCACTCTAACCACGGGCTCTCGATGGGGACCGGTGTCTATAAATCTCGCACACCTCTTCAAGGAACCGGCGGTTGTTTACAAGCGGTTAGCGGTTCCAGAGGTAAACAATCGTGTGGACGATCCATTACAGAGGAGTAACCGCATTCACGTCCGTACCACGGTGTGGAAAACCAATAGTGGCCATTCTTACTACGTAACCAGACATTACAGTGTTTGTGTATAAGTGTTTACGAATGTGGCTTGAAATAGAAAAATCTGAATACGATAAATTAGGAAAAACTAGATACGTTGCTTTTTAGAGTATGTCTGTCCTTAAAAAAGTTCACACTACGTTATTTAAATTTTTATTAGGATCCTTCTTTAAGGCTGCTAAAACGATTATCATTCGTGTTGATCATAAAAACTGTCTTTTTTAGTTCCTAATTTAATTTTTAACAGACGTAGCAGAAAAAACATTTAAAAGAAACAAGAAATCTTCAAACAAAAATGAACAACTGTGAATACAAAACTTGTTCGCTTTATATAAAAAAATACCACTTCCACTATAACGAATTTTATCATCGTTATTTAGTACAACACAAACACGTCGTTTCGCTAAATGTTATCTCCCCCTTCTTCGCTCGTACAATTATAAAATTAAGATTAAGCTGCAGTATCCTTATAAAGTTAAAACAATCTCAGTTATGAATGAATATTTGTAACTTTGTTATCGTTTTAAATCTACACTCGCCGAAAATAACTTATTTGTCAATTAACACCCCATCGTTGTATTTCCAAGTTGCTTTCCTAAGGAAATAACGTAAAAGTTGATAAATTATTCGCTAGAATCAAAATTTGGTACGTTTGAAGCGGAATGTTATAGATCAATATTACTTTGTTATTTAAAGTACTTTTAATTTTCATTAATTAAAAGCTATGAATTCAAAATATTTTAATTTAGTCACTCTGAATGTAGTAAATTATCACTTTAGTAACCGGTTGAAATGTTTTAAATTCTTTGGTCGGTGCCGTTATTTAAATCTTAGAGTGGTTACGTAATGAAGATAATAACTCAGTAAGTAAAATAAAAGAAATCATAGATGTAATTAAATATGATGACTAGTAATTAACATATAAAATGTGTTGTCGTCACCCGCATAGTACGAACATAATTAGACCCGGCTGTACATAAACCGTACGTTCCGGTACGCGAAGTTGGCTGCCTGGCTCAGAGATGTATGTGCCTACGGTAGATGTCTAAGTTAATTTATATACCTTATCAGAAAGTGCTCGACTCCCGATCCATCTAACTTTGATTTACCCACACATTATGCCTCTTGCATGGAAAATACTCCCGTTCTGTTTTGCAATATTACCCAATGGTTTGGTTGTAATCTATAACTATCTTCAACAATTTTCCGAGTTGTCTACTTGTTCAGGATGTACACCCAATATTAAACTAAAAGCAGCATGCTATTGTAAATTCCCCTTCCATCACAATCAGTGAGATAAATATAACAGTTTCAGCACTAAAATCGTCATTTCAGTCGGTAGTATGGTTTCCGTCTACACATTCTCTTCTTCAACACATTTCTTTAACAACTTGTCATCTATGTTAAAACTCACCAAGACCTATTCTTTGTTGTAAATTTGAATGTGTTCACTTTCTTAGCTGTTCATGTAAGTTGTAAGTGCCATATGGTACGTTTCTTTCTAAATTTTATCTAGATCGGTAAACCACTTCAAGAGATAAACCACTTGAGGCTATAGCTCAAGTATGCAGGTATTTTTAGACTTCAGGGATTACATACACTGCACGTCATTCAGGTCGGGTTTACTGATAAAATTTGGGAGAAGATTTATAGAATTTTAAATGTCACAATTCTGTTCCAACTTCTAATTCTTAAAATGAAACCTTATGAAAAGTATTTATACCCAGAAAGTTATTCAAGGAAAGAAGAGTTCAGAAATGATGTTCGGGTTGTTTTTAAACGTCTTGAAGGTTTCTAAGGTATTACAGGATACATCAGGTTTTCCTTATAGCTCTGCATTTTAAAGAGCAATACTGTTTTAAAACACATATAAATCCCAACTTGTTATATTTAAAAAAAACACAGCCTCAGTCAGGAATTTATTCGACGAACCAAGCTGACACATTTGTTGAGTTTTAACCAACTGGGTCGTCATATTTTGTTAAAAAGAGTTGATTGATATTAAGGTAGTGCAATGGATTTTTAGTTGGGAAATATCGCTTTATTCTAAGTTCTTAAAATTAACTTACTTGAAGACAGAAAAAGTAAAAAAAGTATCACACAATGATGAATGACATGTATTTAAAGTAGCCATTATATCTAGTTTTCAATTAGGCGCAAATAAAAAACTTGTGGGTGTTTAAAAATGTAAAATTGTTATAGTATGAATACGACTTCTAGTTTAAGCTTTAATAATTTATTACTTGTTATCACTAAAAAAAACCATATTACTTCCTGAACTTATAATCCGTATACATACTTTAAAGATTTCAAATGTTTATCTGTAGACTTATTATTGGACTTGATTATAAAATTGAGTACCTAATGCCACGTGGATTGATGGTACAAATGTTCTACTTATTTGACTTCAGGGAAGATGTTCCAAAAGAGTTTCGAGTTTTAAATGATAAAATGTGAGCCCAACCAAAAATATATCTTCCCCACCACTTTAAGTTCAGATGTGAAATGGATGTAAATGGGCACTATTTTTAGAAACTACCTAAAAGTCCTGAGACAGATGCGTACATTGTTTGTTGTTAAAATCTAAATGCGACATTTATGTTTTCCAAATGATCCTGTGCACTAGCACTCATTTAGAGCTTGCATATAAGTGACTTAAAACATTCGTGCACACCTAGTGTGAAAGTCGCCGAGTTTTCATAGAGGAGACCTGGCGGCAGAGACTGCTGAGGTAGCGAAACTTTTCAACTCCATTGACAATATTACAGATAGGCTTGTTTTGGTTTGGATGAAGGGTTAGGGCAGTGGGTTGGGTGGGGGGGGGGGTAATTTGTGACAAGACTTTGTATTGGGGGAGGACGGATAGAGTGAAGGGGGGAGGGGGTGCCCGGATCCTCGTGCAAACTTTGCACAACTGAATATTTCTTTAGAGCGGCTCCCGTATTCAACGCCAGCCCGCCTGATATTTCACGTTTGGAGCGAGCCGATGAAGGCTTGAAAGGGCCAAAATACTTGCCTCGGGCGTTCGAAGGTTGCACCTTCCCTAAATTATCAGTCTTTTTATACCGCGTTCAGTTCTCCTTCACCTTACGGCTTGTGACGCGACTTATCAGATAGTCTGCACTTACAAGGGTCGTTTATTTAATCCTACACAATTTTAATAATAAATATAATTTTTACAACGACATTTGTAAAATTCAATTCATAATGTGCAGCCTAAATTTTTGAAACCTAACAGATGTGAATTTCGTTCTTAAAGATCAATATAATATTCAGTTATTTACCTGAAGAAGAGATCAGATTGAAGATCTCGAAACGTAGTGTTAATGATTTTTTGTTTCACTGAAAGATGGCAAATGTCTGGAAAAATCCTGTTTCCTTCACTTATCCAGTAGCCTGTAATTGATTTATTCTCTTTTTTATGTTTCTTAATTGTCTGTTTTTCCAAATGTACGAAGATTGAAGTGTAATATTGCTGCTTTGGAAACATGTTGCTGTTTTCCGTAACATATTTTATTACTGAAGAAGTTTTACTGCACATGTGCCTTATTCAATTTGCGGAGAAACATAACCAACAAAATTTCTTTCTTTCGTAAACATTAAATACAGAAGGTGTAGATTTATCTCGATGTGCGATCAATAAATACGAGACGACCGTACTTTTTAAAGTACCTAATTATAATCCGTGTACCTAATTTTAAAGTACTTTGTAACATGTTATCCCTAGGAAATACGAAACACAGAAATTTCACTATAACAATTGGTCACAGCGCGATCTGGCGGCTAGACCTAGCTCAGTCTTAACGAATACTAATGAGTAATACTGATCTTTACTAACCACATTAAGGCTTTTGGGTAGGAGTTATGTGATTTTAACTGTCTAATAACTCAAATACATTTGGACGGCATACAATATGAATACTAGCAGCAAAGTATTACTTATTTTATTTCTTTGTATATGACTCGATATTAAGTGGAAAGGTTTTAAGTGGAAAATTTGTAATTAAGCGTAACTAGGAAAGTCGTTTCTAAGAGTAACTAAGTTAATATCTTCTGTCGATTCCTGTAAAATCGTTGTACACAAAATTCATTTGATAGACTGAATAGATTGTTAAAACTAATTAAAACTGCTTAAATTTGTACCACAAGTAATTGACTAAATTGGTTGAACAGTAATTTCTATCAAGATCAATTAACAGCGTGATGCCAAATCAAGTGTGGCAAGAAACGCAAACAAGCCTCCAACGACCTCTTTTATGCAGTTAGACAAGTAAATCGTTCCGTAACTTTGCTGGTAATAGGAAAATGAGAAAAGTTAGTCGGACTCATGAGGGACTCGATTTAAATAGTCCGCTTAGTATGCTGACGGGCATTTCCGTGCAGGAGCGTTTTTCTTATCGTTCCGAAGTTTCTATGGCCTGTCGGAAGTAGTCGGCACAAGTTGGAGCGCTTCCGATGGAATTGTTCGCCCCATTTTCCCATTCACCCGACCCGGTATCAGAGTGCGACGCGATAAACTGTTTAGTGCGAGTCTAGTGCACTCCGGGAAACGCTCTTAACGCAGCTCGCAACTTTTCCAGTTTCCCAGAGAATGGTGCGTAAAACGCTTAGCGTTTTCGGAACGCGCGGAGCGATCGTTCCCGGACCGAGCCAAACGCCGTTTTCTTCTCCGTATCTCTCGAAATTATCGCCGATTGGTGACGCGGACGCCTTTGATTGGCGACGGCTATTTGAATAATAAATTCGCAAACGTTTCGTTCCATTTCGTCGTCTTTGTCTAACCCTAAGTGGAATGCTTTATTTTCTTTGTTGCAACATCAAACAATCATCACAGAAGTGATTATTTGTCGTTCTCAGAAACAATGTTGAATCTTATATTTTTCGCTGTTTGTCTGTTTGAGGTCAATATTTTATTTCATGGAACTATCGACCATTAATGGAAACTTCAAGATTTCATTTATCGTTAATTAAGGGTCTCAATTAATAATTGTAACCGCAAGAAGCTAATTTTCTATAGTTATGCAAAGCTATCGTTTACTATCTCAGGTGTAGGTGAATTAAACGACTGTTTATTGGCCACAACCCACGCGCGCAATGATATGTCTCTTATACCTTGCAACAAAGCAATCAGAGTTGTGTAAAGTATAAATTATTAATTTAGAATCATACATGGGTAGCAAATTACAAAGGATTATGTGTGTTAGAAACACTATGTGGAGAATATCAGATAGAGAAACTCACGTGCCTCACGATTTGAATTAGTTTCATCGAACTGGGATTCCACCCACGATGTGTAATGGATCCTAAAGAAAAATGTTATAACATATTTAAAATTATCTTAGATAAGTTCGTTAATTGGTGAAACACGATAGAGACCACGATGTGTAATGGATCCCAAGAAAAATGTATATAACATATTTAAATTATCTTAGATAAGTTCGTTAATTGGTGAAACACGATATAGACCAAGATGTGTAATGAATGGATCATAGGCAGAAAAAAATGTTATAACATATTTTAAATTATCTTAGATAAGTTCGTTAATTGGTGAAACACGATAAAGACCACGATGTGTAATGGATCATAAAAGAAAAATGTTATAACATATTTAAATTATCTTAGATAAGTTCGTTAATTGGTGAAACACACGATAGAGACCACGATGTGTTAATGGATCATAAAGAAAAATGTTATAACATATTTAAATTATCTTAGATAAGTTCGTTAATTGGTGAAACACGATAGAGACCACGATGTGTAATGGATCATAAAGAAAAATGTTATAACATATTTAAATTATCTTAGATAAGTTCGTTAATTGGTGAAACACGATAAAGACCACGATGTGTAATGGATCATAAAGAAAAATGTTATAACATATTTAAATTATCTTAGATAAGTTCGTTAATTGGGTGAAACACGATAAAGACCACGATGTGTAATGGATCATAAAGAAAAATGTTATAAACATATTTAAATTATCTTAGATAAGTTCGTTAATTGGTGAAAACACGATAAAGACCACGCATGTGTAATGGATCATAAAGAAAAAATGTTTATACACATATTTAAATTATCTTAGATAAGTTCGTTAATTGGTGAAACACGATAAAGACCACGATGTGTAATGGATCATAAAGAAAAATGTTATAACATATTTAAATTATCTTTGATAAGTTCGTTAATTGGTTGAAACACGATAAAGACCACGATGTGTAATGGATCATAAAGAAAAATTGTTATAACATATTTAAATTATCTTAGATAAGTTCGTTAATTGTGAAACACGTTGAAACACGATATAGACCACGATGTGTAATGAATGGATCATAAAGAAAAATGTTATAACATATTTAAAATTATCTTAGATAAGTTCGTTAATTGGTGAAACACGATAAAGACCACGAATGTGTAATGGTGTATAACATATTTAAATTATATTAGATAAGTTCGTTAATTGGTAAACACGATAAAGACCACGATTAGATAATGTTTCGTTAATTGGTTAAACAATAAAAACATAACATATGTTTAAATTATCTTAGATAAGTTCGATTAGAAAAATGTTACACATATTTAACATTAAACTTAGATAAGGGTTTCACGATGTGTAATGGTGACACGATAAAGACCACGATGTTGTAATGGATATTATAAAGAAAAATGTTTATAACATATTTAAATAAGTTATCTAATAAGATAGTGGGAAACACGATAAAGACCACGATTGTGTAAATGGATCATAAGTTCGTTAATCGGTGACACACGATAAAGACCACGATGTGTAATGGATCATAAGTCGTTAATCGGTGACACACGATAAAGACCACGATGTGTAATGGATCATAAGTTTCGTTAATCGGAAGACCACGATAAATGACCACATCGAAGTGTAACGTGATAAAGACCACGATGTGTAATGGATCATAAGTTCTTAATCGGTGACACACGTATAAAGACCACGGATGTGTAAATGGATCATAAGTTCGTTAAATCGGTGACACACGATAAAGGACCACGATGTGTAATATGGATCATAAAGACGAAAAAAGTTATAACATATTTAAATTATCTTAGATAAGTTCGTTAATCGGTGACACACGATAAAGACGGGATATAATGAGAATTCGTCGGAGACATTATTTATTTCCGATAAAAGAAAACGTTTGTAATGGTGTTGGTGTTTTAAGAGTGCTCTAAAAATCATTATACAATTCGAAAACTTAATAATAAATCCCATAATTGCATATATACTTATACTTAAGGTTGATTCAATGCAAATGTTGAATTCAGCTCAATGTCATCTACGAAATCAGACACTGTCGCAGACTTGACTCGTGGAATCTGGAGTACACGTTATCTCAACAAGTCTGAAGGCAACAAACACATTCGTTACTAATCCTTTCGTAGTTTCGACATGAAGACATCAGAGAATTCTCAAAATTCCGAAATTGTGCACCTTCAAAACAATAATGTTATCTTTATACCGGTCACTGTGTGTTGTATTTGTAATACTCTCGGTAATAAAAAATATATAAAAAGGGTTTAAATTGTCTTCAGACTCTGCAATTTAAAGATATCGTCAACAACGTGTGTTTGTAAACAAATATGAAATACAGAACAAAAATGTAGTATCAAGTATTCAACGTATTGAGTGTGTTGCGTGAGACAAAAACAAAAGCGTTATTGTTTATTCATATTCACTGCTTTGTGCAGTTTCACCAATTATGCAAATTTCTCCTTTTTCACTTCGGCGCTGATTTCCACAAGCGCATTTGCGATAGTTTACGCGCCTACAATAATTTTATATGTCTGTATTCATATTTCCTTTCCATACCAACGGAGAATACCACACTTCCCGGTGTCGTTTGACTAATCGAATTTAATGACTTTAATTATTATTCTTCTGTCCAATATTTATAAGAATTGCCTTTACAATAAATCTTATCATTGTTGTTTTAAGTTATTTTTTGACGATGGAAGGATTGTGAAGGAAACAGGATTTTTTTCCGGACAAATGACATCGTTAAGTGGTACAAAAAAATCAGTAACACCTGACGAAAAGATGAAGAAGGATGGAAAATGTCCGGAAAATCATGTTTCCTTTACAAATCTAATAATGTATGTGTTCTGACTGTTCTGTGACAAGCCGGTGGGATATTTGAGTGCTGGATCTGAGGTCAATGCGATTGTCTCTTGAATGGTTGATTTTATGAATTGTGAATGTGAAGGTGTGTGAATGTATAGATTAAACCCTGTAAATTGACTAAAATTATTGATGAAAATAATACAATACAGAGATTATTATTATTATTGTTTTTTGTATGGTCTATCATATATGTCCAACTATATACATCACACTAGTGAAATCGGTTTTGGTTGGAAAGCTTTTTTGAATTTTAAATTAAATATTTGTCTAAGCCCATTAAGATCTATTTTTTACAGATAGGAATAGTGGAAAGAATTTGCATAATTACACTGCAATGTTGCAAAAAGACTAAAAATGTATGAAGGATGTGAAGTTTTTCAGTTTGTGTATGAAATAAAATTAGGCAGAGAGACGTGTTTGTGTTAAAAAAAATGATTTCCCTTACAAATTCTTGATACTGCAAGACGCCATTTCTTAAAAATCTATCTAATTAAAATAAAATATTATTTCTTTAAGTCACAAATAATTTAAACAATATACCACTTTTTGAAGATACAACACAAGTAAATATTGTAAAAACCCACATTTTATTCTTAGCCGTTTTTATTTGGACTTTTAATGGCAGTTCTTTCATACAGGATGATAAATATTGTGTCTACTTGTTATCTTCAGTGGTATATCTAAAAGAGCCATGTTTTTAGACTAACATTTTCCCTACCAAAAGTTATTGCACGGCCGATGTTTCAGATTTTTTTCTCGAGTTACAATTATGTGGAATTGTTTTCTGTCTGTCCACACATTTTCTAGTTTATTAAAGATAAATGTTACACACTTTGGAGATCTTCGGTCTTAAAAGCTTGAATATCTTTTGATAAAGTTTAAATGAAATTTTGATGTGATGAAATAAATTTTGGATTCATTGGAAGCATTGGCTTCAATTTCTTTACAACTTCAGGGTCATAACATCTCTTGTAGGAGTGTTACTTGATTCGTTAATATCTTTTTCTGATGCACAAGCCAACAAACTAGGAAAGCTGGAGTTAATATGGTGTTTAATAAATTATTATCTACCATGTCATCGCTTCTAAGATGTTATTTGGATTATTTCTTCCCTTCCCAAGGGTTAATCCTCTATTTCTCTTTATTTACAAATACCCCATCAACAATTACTACAGACAATAACTGGACATCATTTTTCCCTTTTCTTGAATTTTGTTGTTGATAGATTAAACAATCTCCAGTTTCATATATGTTTGATGCTGCGCTTGTAATGTTGTGTTCCTTAAATTTATGCATTAATCATCCACCGTTCCTTGTCTCACCACCGGCCGGTTCGGTTTGTAAACATTCCCTTGCCTGAGAAGACTAGCCCGCCAACCCGCCAATCTAGTCGAGGCCCCCTTGTCGCCTTTGTGTAGCAAGGAACAGGCAGGGTGCTGCGAGGGGCTGCCCAGGGAGAACGAGGGGTCGAACCTGTCTGGGGAGTTCTTGTTCTTGGATCAGTCTTCCATCGATTTTTGAATCGCTCGCTTCGCTCGTTACTTATTCGTTAGGTAACCTCCGGTACCGGGTGTTGTGCAGTGTTTTGTTCCTCTGTGACACGGCATCATGTTCCCCCTTTCATCTCTTTTGGAAGACCCTATTGAGGTAACCTTATTTACCTTAGAATGCTGTTGGCATTTCTTGAAATGATAACTAAGAAATTACAGTTTTACTGATGTTACTTGGGAGGGTGATGAATAGCTCAAGAATTGTTACTTCAAATTCATCATCAGAGGCTTTTATTAGTGTAAATTTAAAACTCTTAGTGTTTTCATGATGTGTTCAACATTTGTTGGTTTTTATACCTCACATATCCATATTTTAAAGTAGTAACATTTCTACAATTTTGAAAACACTACTTAGGTTCTAGTTGCTGAAACAGTACTCAATATCCAGTCCTCATATTGTACAATTATATCATCTTACAAAATTTAACAAGCATAGCTAAAAGTGTAAACACCAAAGAAAAGTGTTTTCCTATTGCAACTTCTCAAAAATAGTGTTTTGCGTCAGATAGAATGTTAGGATATTTTACATTATTTTTTATGATTTACAGCTTAACAATAACGTGTTGTTGAGTCGTTTTAAATGAAGTATTTTAAAGTCGAATTTCACCTCTTAATATAATTATAAACTACTTAAAAACTCTTAAATCTCATCTTCTATATTGTTTGCCTGATTAACAAGATTGTGAAGGGCGCCCACATGCACTCTACACAAAATTCACCTCTCACCAGAATTAACATCTTCTTCATAAGTTATTTGAATTTCAATGGTACATTAACAAGAATCACTTATAACATCAACATTGATGGACATTGATGAAGGAATGTGACCTAACTAAAAGATTATTCAACAGGCTCTATTTCGATCGTTAAATCCACAACACATCTTCAACGAAACAGACACCTGTTGATTTCCATGAAAGAATTACTATAAAAGAGGCATTTCCTCTTATTTTTATTCGTTTTCACCGAAATGAATATTTGTGAAAGAAGGTGTGAGCATCCAAGTGAATGGCGCCGTCACGTGTATTTACAACGTATGCTCAAATATTTACCTAGCAATCTTTCCGTCCATTATGGCCTACTTTTCTTCCAAGGAATATTTAATGTAGCTTAGTGTCCTTGTATTGATGTCCACACATAGTCAATACAAACATATTTTTAGTCTCATTTAAAATTGTTCAACTATAATAAGTATATTATCAGCTTAGCTGTTCTTATTGTTGGTTCCGATGTAGATGCCTTTCGTTATTTCATGTAATAATGGCTCGTTTCTTGCTATGCATTTGCTTTAAAGCCCTTCTCCCCTTCATTTTAGAAAAATATATGATGACCTTTTATTAGTTGGGGTTTTATAAATTTATAAAACGTTATTTTAGAAAGATTCCGTATGTCGCGATTACATCTTAAGGCAATGCTGATCATCACCCTCCGCTAAACTAAATCACATGAACAAAACTAAATCCTAAACTAAATTACAAATGATGTTACGTTTAGTAACTATATATATATATATAACTATATATATATATATATATATATATATATATATATATATATATATATATATATAGAACGATACGTAAATTGACTTCGAAATAAGTTGAAGACTCTTGGATCAATTTGAAAGATTTAAAACTAGTAGTTAGTAAAAGGACACTTTTCCAGTCCTTTTTTTTATTTTTTGGACGAGGCCTTTCAAAATTAATGGTTTTACGTCAGGCGCTCCAAAAATAAATATTTACATTATTTTTATAAAAAATTATATTAAATACATGATGGTGTAAATATACAAATACAAAAATTGGAAATGTCAAATTGTTGTAAAACCAACTACTAGTTCGATGTAAGCTAACTGGCAAAACTTGATAAAGAATGAAGATAACAGGAATTACTCTGAGTAGTTCTCTGTTTTTCCTTAAAGAATAAACAAGTCTGCCATGCCTTAAGCTTCTAAGAATCGTGTTGGCTCTAAACGTAATGGAACAATTTTAAACGCCGTGAATCCCCATATTCACTCCTTAGAGGTAAAATAGAATTCTACACGGAAACAAAAATTAAGTCCGAAGCATCAACAAACTTATATATGTTAGTATGGGGTTCCAAGAAAAATAACTATAATGTAAAAATTCAAACCGAAAATGCATGCGAAGCTTTGCGACTTTCCGAATAAATTATGACAAAAGTCCGCTCAGCAGTGAGTAAGCCAACGCGGCTCTGATAAATTACACAATTTTTCCTGGGTGTTATACGAATGCTTTAACCCGTGATTTTTCACATTAACCTACAAAAGGTGGAATTAACAAAGCAACAATGCTAACAAAGGAATTAAAATTAGAGAATGTTGACGACGGAAAGCTATTGTACTTTGAACGGTGATGAGCGCTCACAGTTCATATGTACAAACGATAGGCGGGCACATAGAGACCTTTGACGGGTTAAATGTAACACGTGCACAAATGGTAACAAACCTGACTACTCTTTGAACAGGCCGCCCCAATTCTTTGACGCGTTTCCCACTGTTGTTACTGCATTAAAATAATTAGCTTGATGTTAGTGTTACGTTTACAATGAGCAGAACACAACCATGTGCCTAATAACCACTGCCTACTGTTGAAACGCATTTATTTATTAACTCATTAACAACAAAAATAATAGATTAGTAAAGATAATGAGGCACAAGACCCATACAAAACCAATTTTCAATACAATAAAAATTCTGTTTATCAATGTGCAGAGAAGGAAATTGTGTGTAGGTGGTTCACATAAACAAAGCCACTCGACTCACAGCTCATTACTTAAGGATCAGGGATATGTTCTCTGTGATTTAAGTTACTATTTTGCTGGATAGAATTTAATTGTTAAAATCGTAAAATATGTCTATAAGAGATGCGAGTGGCAAAATTGTAAATATGAGAGAGTCTGAAGCAGAACCTTGCGGTATTCCTGACACAATAGCAAAACCTTGCATGATAGACTGAGAATGACTTCTCTCTTGGTCCGGAAAATGTTAACAAACTCCTCAATTGACTGAAAAAAACTGAGACTAAAGTCTTGTTCACTACGAGTTAAATTATATTTCAAACATTTGTAGGATCCGTGGGAAGTTAACCCTATTAAATCTGAGGGATTCGTCTGTCATTGATTCTTCTGTACTCCCCAAGTCGATTTTGTGACGATGGGATCTTATTAAAGCTTTGGATAAACATAAATTGCTAAACTAGCTCTTCTCAATCATCACGCTTAAACTATTTAATAAAGAACTTAGCTGAGATAAGAATATCAAATATTGTAACATTTCATAATAATGAGACTTTTTATGTTCAGCCATAAAATACAAAAGCTTTTCAAGGATCCTTCATCAGAATTAGTATAAAAATGCCCAACCGAATAATTCTGGAGTTTCAATCGATAGTACTCAACCGACATATATTACTTATCTCTGTATGTTTTTTACATTGGCAAAATGAACATCCATACATTTGAACTACTATTTTTGGCTTTATTTATGAACTATTCCCAAACCGAACGTACAGTATACACATCGAGTGGTGGATTTGGAAATGCACGGCCCGCTCCGACACAGCACCGCAGACTGTTGGTTGTAAATAAAACTGGCGCACGTAAATTCAGTTTAGCCTGACGTGTTGGTTAGTAAGCTAGTGACAACGATTTCACAGTAAATTGAATGTCCCCAACTATGCATAACAGATTCGGTTTGACAAATCACCTTTCGTAATAAGCCTAATTAAATGGTTTTGTTGATCTCTATCTGTAATATATGTAAAATAAAGCAGTTCAGTGTGCACATACACGTTTTGTCTGAAAGAGGCCGGCTTCCATAGTGTTCGTC
Source organism: Homalodisca vitripennis (assembly GCF_021130785.1). Lineage (NCBI taxonomy): Eukaryota > Metazoa > Arthropoda > Insecta > Hemiptera > Cicadellidae > Homalodisca > Homalodisca vitripennis. Next base: position 119,244,547 of record NC_060214.1, read on the forward strand.
TAAGTAGTTTGCTATTTCAGTAAGTCTCACTGGTCTTCTACAGACCTACTAAAAATTCAAATACAACCTTTCCTTCTATTCGCATTTTGTTGTTAAGCTTTTTTATAATACATCCTACCATGTTTCATACTGATGAAAAGGACTTTAGTAATAGGAGACTTCCTAAATGCAAAGGCGGTAATGCCTAATACCCAATTCCGATACAGGGGTTTCGACTCGTCGTCTAATTCTTATGAATATAAAATAGTGAAATTGATTTTGAACAGTCTTTTAATATCAACACTAGAACTTAAATAATTACTAAGTTTTAAATTGTACGTAAAATATTAGGTTAAGATTTTTGGAATCCAAATTAATTTATCTTTAAATTATCCAAGTGGGAAAAATGAACTGATACTTTTACAAAGTTTTTCATGTTGGTTTTAATGTAGTTAGAGTTTTAGTTATTTATTACAAGCCAACGCAATGTTGACTATGTATAAATTATTAAAAATAAACAAAAAAGTAGTTATATAAAAAAATCAAGAACTGTTTTGTTGATATTTTAAAATAGCAACACTCATCACAAAAATAGACAAGCCGGTCTAATAATATGGTATAATGGAACATTTGTAAAAAATTATAACAATTTTAAGCACCATATTTAAAGAAATAGGCTATGTAACAAATTCTAAAAAACGAACATTTGTATCTAACAATATAATAACAAACATTGAAATATTTGTTTGTAAATCGATTTTTCAGGTAATATAGAGTTTGGAGGAGAAAACGTGACGAAAATGGAACTTGAAATTTAATTATCTTACAAAATGAAAAAGATCCCTGGTGACCCGTAATCGCAATTTCCAAAAGCGAGTGTAGAGGGCGTGTATGACGAAGGGGCAGGGGAGGGGGGCGGCAAAAGTTGGCCGATCAATTGATTAAGAGCAACTCCAGCCCGCCGCGCGGGACCCATGACGTTAACTGCCTAAATTAATTATTGCCCATTATGACAACTGGACATACCGAAGCAATCGAGACATGTATGTACCATATGGGTATTGTTATTGCAAAAACCACTTCCCCGCCCCTCACCGCCCCCGCCGCCACTTCGAGAACAGTTTTATTTCATTCCACGCCGTCACATAAAAGTGGAAGCGCTTTTTGAACAAGTGCGCCAATTTCGCCCGCCTGTGTCGGCCGATGAAAAATGTGTTACATAAACCGTTGTAGAACATGTCCAGGGCACATGTAGTGATACGGTAACGAATTGACACGAGTGAAATGGGTGTCATATCCAAACACAGGGTTGTTTCGTGGGCTTACCATTTCATTGTTTGTCCACCGATAACTGTTATAGTTCACACTTTTTACGTGACACCTTTCTATGTTCATTTCAGCGACTTGATGGGACGAGTTATTAGGTATTTAATATTTTACGACACAGAACGAGATATTATGCGTGTTTTCCTCCCCTGTCACACCTGAAAGAGGGAGGTATTTGTGTGTCCCGATTCGCATAATTAAAAAAAACAATATTGTTCGGTTAGTTTGATTCTAGAATACAAACATTTATAAAAAGTTATGAATTTTCTGAAAAAAATATTTATAATATTTTTAATGGATGCAACTTGCTCATTATAGTCGATCTGTACAAGTAACAAGCTTGTCCTAATTATCCCTTAAAATAAGATTTCATCTTCATTCATCAAAGTATATTTTTAACCGTTAAACTCATATTTCATTCATCCAACTAAATTTTCATTCATTTAACTCGTAGTTTATTTATTTAACGCAATTCTCCGTTCATCAAACACAATCGTCATGCATTAAACCTATCCCTCATTCATAAAACTTGATCTTAATCCCTCAAACTTCTATTCAACAGTAGACTTAACCCTTATTCATTAAACTTATCCGTCGTTCATTAAACTCATCCCTCATCGGTTACTAAACAGCCATCCACATTCATCTTAAAATACTATAACTAAGATCTTACTCGCCACAACTTGTTGTGTTGATTGAAATCGCGGTGTTAAGAAGCATTCTAAGAACAATCATGATAAAATGAAGTCGACTATTACAGGAATAAAGTAGTCCACAAGAAAAACTTTTAGCATCTTTCCATCGGACCAACAAGGTGATGAACCATTTCTACTTATCTTTTCGACGCCTTTAACTCACAATATTAACAGTTAATTAACGTAATAGAGTTGTCACCGAGAAAAAGTTTCAGAATTTAGGAAACGACAATTTAAGTCTTCGTCTTTGGAGGAGAAAACGTGTCTATCGTGGACGAGTTTTCTCCAAAACCGTTTTCCCTACGTCAGCGCTGTACATCGGGAACAATATCGGTGTGGAACAAAACCCTGTCCGAGTGTCCGTCCTGCGAACTTTGTTTAGGAGCGAGCGGGTCGTGTTTGTAAGCAATTCCGATAGATGGCAGCTCTCTACGGTACTACATCAGGCGGGAGTAACGGTCCCGGCAGGTGCGCGGGGACATGTACACAGGGCCGTTTTAATTGTCGACCACTAACCCCCCACCCCCCATGAACTTGTCTCCCCGCTTCGACCCCCCAAGCCCGGACTCGCCTCCGCCACTGCACTGTAATAAGCTTGTCTACATTGTCCGGCCATTATTTTTATGCGCCGCCATAGCTGGACCAGGCCCAATAACGACCTTATATTTTAATTACGGCTTAACTCGGTCGGATCGCTTAATGGGAGTTGTGTTTTGGAACTGCCGCCACAGCCACAGCGGTTTAGCCGGCCCAGAACATGTTTTACTTTATGGCGCCTTTTAATTGTTCGCTAATACTGTAAGTGCATCGATCCACGTGTTTCGGAGGGCTGCCCCCCTATACGGTGTAACAATGTTTGTGTCAATATACAGTACAACCTATAGTTCACACCACGTGTCATCACCTAAACAACGTGACCTAACATCACCTATTAACATGTTTCCTTTTCTCCCGAACCGCTCTGTGTATATATTTACAAGATATGTAATTTGGCCTATATTATTAGAGTAGTAATCTTTGATATTTCCAGAATTACAATAATTTAGGAAAGATCCAGTTTGTTGCATTCTGTGACGTTTTAATTAATTATTAATTCGAATTAATTAAATTTAAATTTTCAGTGGTGGATATTCCAGTCACAACAGCACAAACTTTCCATTTGTCTTCATTATAATTCCAGAAGCCATTTACCGCTGCAAGAATCTGCACTTATTCCGTGCAATAATTCTGCAATCGTATCCTATGCAAGGGAGGAGGTTCGAGCGCCGTAATAGCCGAGCACCCTAATTAACAGCGTTGTAAACATTACTTAGCCACCCATTGCATTCTAAAACTCGCTTATGAAATGAGGCCACTTGAGGTGATCATCGCGGAGCGGCGCAGGTAAATGGGGGGGTGCCTCAACGGGATGTTGAGGGGGAGCCTCAATGTTGTATATTATACGGGAAACTAACTAACTCACTTTAAGTTCAATTGTATTTTTCAACAAAAATAACAAACTTATCTCTTTTTGTTTATTTCATTGTCATTGAAAATTATAAAAAAATTAATAACAACATAGTCAAATTAAATGCGTTTTCTCACCTCAATACAATAACCTATCTAATTCTGTATTATGTAAATGAGGGTACTTTTATATTATCCGGATGTGACTCTATCCCTATCTACTATTTGTTGTTAGTATACATAAATAAGCAGGTAAATACCAAAGGTAGTTATTATAAATAAAAAAAAAGTTTAAGCAAACCTTTACGAGCGCTCACGATATCTGAGCTAGAATTTAAGTACAATGTTAAAGAACTTTTTTCTGCTAGAAGTACGGAGCGGCGCCATTGAAGTATACGCTAATGGCCAGGTACTTTCCGATCGGTACTTTCTGCAACTCAGATCATGTCCGAGATCGTCCACCTTTTCCTACGTCAGATCACGTTGGACATCCTGGTAGGAAATGTGAGATCGAGAAAATACTGACTGGAAATGCCTCTGGCTATCAGTCTGTGCTTCGTTGGCACTTTCACCGTACCTAAACCTATATCGCGTATTAACAAGTATTAAATTGAGGCAGATTGGCCTTTGAATAATACCAAAGCACCATACTCAGTTATATAATACTCGTATGTATATATCTACTGGATCTACTCGATACTTAGAAATTTTCCTCAACTATTCCCTTTTTTTCTTATATTGTATTTGTGTTTTATGAATATTATGTTTAGTATCGGATCTTAATTATAAATCTAAGAATATTAATTTGAATGGTTATCAGTAAACGTTATTATTTCCATTCAGGCGTAACCCATACGCTAGCGATAAGAGCATGTATCTTCAAGGACAAAAATCAGCATGGTTATCAGAACAGTTGGCTATTAAAGTATACAGGATAGCCTATGTCATGATAAAACAGACCTTCCTCCACTATGAGCCGTATTCGAGTATTTTAAGTCAGGAACAGTTCTAATTGTTTAAATAGGTCTTTAGTTCAAGTCAGTCCGATAAGAATTCCTCGGTACTTTGGCACAGTCCAGAGTCCACTCTGTCCTTATCTACTACTAGTTATTCAATTCAATTCAAACCTTTTATTACCGTAAACAATATACATTATATTGTAAAAGTCAGCCATTTAGTCTAAAATTTTGCAAACATACCACAGTGTCACATTCATACATACATATTTTGCATTCATTAATTCCAGTCACTCGCCAATTTTCACCCAATATAAGTAGGTTTAGGTTAGGTTATCATAAATATTTGACTAGTAACGGTACTATCTTGATGGATGTCTTTCTTTCTTCACCACAAGTGCATCGCCGAAGCCCGCACTGATGGCCAGTGGCATTTCCGAACGGTACTTTCCGGACATCAAATCACTGGGCAAATACCGACCGGAAATGCCCCTGGAAAGTGTGGGCCTCGGCGATAGCACTCGATTTAAAGCTCAGATCACGTGAGCGCTCGGAAATCTTCAACATCATTTTTTTCTATTCATAAACGTAGCCTACTTATGTATTCACCTACTTATAAGAAATAGTAGATAGGGATAGAGTGACGTCCGGGTAATACCATAGTGCCGCTTACTAATTAACCGAATTAGATTGTAACTCATTCCGCATAACTCATCAATGTACGTCCTAACGAGTTGCGTTTATTCTCTTCTGATGTGCTTAGCATTCAGTCATTTCATCACTCGAACTCGTCCATTACACAATGTACGGATAATCGAGCGGACGCCGAATTCCACCCCCGCAACAATCGCAGGTACTGCTGAAGACTTCGGGTTTGTTCGGGCCGCTCGCTTTGAATCACGAGTACAACAACTATGCGGGAGGAACTTGCGAACAATGTCGCATTCGGCAGGGCCAGCCGGTCGCGCCAATTTATGTGGGCGGCCGAACTCTGGATAAATTATAAGGGCAGCCGGATATCCCGTATTATCCGGCTCACAATACTGAGTCCAATATGCACTATTAATTGAAATTTATCGAACGTTCTGCAGTGCTGTAAGCGCGCCGGGTCATTATTACCCACCGCCCCGTGTAATGTATCACTTTATTTTAATCATTTATCTGTTTTCGATATCTCTGTTCCCGATTCGGTCTCTGTTCCGATCCATGCTAATAGGGACACAACTTGATTAACCGGCCACCTGGATTTCAGCGTTAACGCTGGATAATCCGTGTTGTTAGCGCACGCGAGGTTAGGTCGACAGTTACCGCAAATGATATAACATCGATATTTATAAATGTATTTTATATGGTGCTGAACTAGGAAAATGGCACCATTAATTTATCCCCATGCCGTCTTTATTTCCTCCTGAATACTGTCGCTTGACTATAGATTTTAGCATTGCATATCGGCAACTGGAATCGTTAATTCTTAGAGAAGTCCCTCTTTACGCGATTTAATTTGTAATTGTAGATAACTAGAGATAAATACAGAGTTTTAGCTTTTAATCATAATAAATGTCAGAAATATTTAATATACCAACAAGGACTCTTTTTGGTCTCAAACTCGTATGTTAAAGTCATTATTTGAATCTGGTACATGTGTAGGTCTTTCAGTGGGGCAAAAGAACACACTTTTTGTTCTTATCTAAAAAAAAAACGAAATATGCAAGTTATGTATAGTTTTGATTTGTAACAAAATTTCAACATTTTTAATTTTTTTAGTAGGTTAGTAAAGTGTTATGCTGTGCTAAGCGTGAAAAAGTACACACCAATTTTTTTTTACAGAACCACTAAAAACTTTTTAACATGCAACGAACGATAAGTAGTTTAAATAATTATTTTATAATTTTGCCATTTTCCCTGAAAAATATAAATATATGTAATATGGTCCACTTTATGTTACGTTATTTACTTATTATTTAACTTTAACAATATGCTTGTAAAAACGTGTAGGTCTACTGGTGAATATAGTCGGCATTTATAGGATTTTCAGCATTGGTATAATGGTGTTTTAATCGGCCTTTGTTTTGTTTCGCAGATGGTTACGAGGACTAAGAAGATCTTCGTTGGAGGCCTCTCAGCACCAACGACATTAGAAGACGTCAAAAACTACTTCGAACAGTTCGGATCGGTGAGTAGTCATATTATCTTATCTTCTACTATTTCTTAAGAAATTGTAATTGATTTACTCGATTACTGTAAATAGTAAGGTTGAAAAACTATATCAAAATCAGGAGTAGTCGTATCTTATCATCTAATCTTATCTTCCACTATCTTTTAGGCAGTTGTCGTTGGTTTACTTGATGAGTAGAAATAGGAAGATTGGTAAACTATATTAACTACAACTGGTAACTATAACAAATGAAGATCAGGTTCATTTATCAAGGATTTGTAAGTATCAAAAAGTTATAACATTTTTTGTGTGCCGGTGTTTTATTTCAAAATTACTAAAGATGTATCAACGATTATGTGAGTAGTTCATTTACGTAATTAAATTCCTTAAAATTAAATAATGTTTTAATATGTTGATTTACATTAATATTTTAGACCTAAAATTAAAAACATAAAATGCATTCAGTCGGATGCATATTTGTAATTTTTTAGTATCCCGTAAAATAGGTAGAACACAGAAATACCATCATAGAAAGAAAAAAATCTGCATTAAAAATATTTTTATATGATAAACATAATATTTACCTCATATCTTTACATATGATGTTGTACAAAATCAAACCTTAACAAATCATAAATAAATAGGTAGTTGACATTTCTGTTATTATAGTTTTTGAAAACGTAATTGAGGTTATCCAGAGCGAATATAGATGAATAATATCTAACAGAAACAGGTACAAAACTGTCCAAAATCAACAAATTTTGGTATCTTTTTCATATTTTATTGCAGCTAACGGAATCGTAGAAGGTTACTAAATACATTTTAAATACCAGAACAAAAATTAATTACTAATTAAAGAGAGCTTAACAAATATCATTGATAAAACACAAAAGGTCAGGTTTTTCATTTCAATTAAACTCAGTCGATTCCATACGAGTACATTATCCTACATTAATAATGGCTACTGAGAATCAGTTCTATGGCGTCATCATTAAAACTATAAAATTTCTTTTAAAGATGCCCTATAAAGATAACGAACTTCGAACTGTTCAGTCGGGCTTCGAACTCGGAACTGTTTTCTATAGGATATATGTTTTCTTGATGGAATTGCAATGTTAAATTTTAAAATACTGAAATACGAAAGCCGAGGAAACAGTCTGTATGATGGTGTAATACAGTTTTTAGTTTTTGAACGGTCTGGCAATAATGCCGCCTGCTATCAATGAAGGCTGTGGCTGTATCGCATTGGTGGCGAAGAACAGAAAAGCATCGTTTTATAGTGTTAAGGGTGTATAGGAATAGTTTAAGAGTTACGTGCTCGTAACATGTTTTGACCACATAATTCATTCGGTAAAACTCATTTCAGTATTGCTCTGTAAATTTCAAAGTGTACAAGGACAAGGCGAACTCTCTCTCTCTCTCATGTGAAGATGACGCGTCTGTTCGCGTTCACACGATAGGTCTAGGCGGGCTGTAACCGCAAACTCCTCCACCCTTACGCCACCCTTAGACTTGTCAGCCCTCCCCCATGTCCATCGCAATCTGCATTCCATTCTGGCCGGTTGTGGGCATCTCTAAGAATAAGTAATGAAGTTTGACCACCGCAACTGAAACGGTCAGAAGTGTAGTTGTCAGTAGGCTAATTTAAATTATGCGATTGTAAAGGAAGTTGTTTCATACTGCACTCAGTAAAATTGAAAATGTTTGTCTCACACTACTAAAAGTGCCCGGTTTAGCTTCGAATTGAATTGAATTATTTGCTAACAACTATGAACTCTTTTTAAAAACTCTTAATTTTCATCTATTGGATCTTTTGGATGAGTTTTAATTATATCTTTAAATGAGGCACTAACCCATAATTCTGCGATGAAAGGGCTTGAAAGTTTATACTGTAACAGTTCGATTAATTGCGATTGGGAATTTAAAACTATATGGAGTACTTGAGCTTGAGTGATTGATGTGCAGTCATGTTAAAGTTTAAAGTAGCACTTTTAGAGTTAAGAGCCGGTTTTATTGAAATGACCTTTGGTTTTATCCCATAAGAGGAACTTCGTGCACACTTACGTCCTTATCTTTGGACAAGGAATAATGGGAGGTGTCTCATTGTACAGACAAAATTAATAAGCATCCAGAAATGAAAAAAGTGTAACTTTTTCTTAAATAACCGAAAACAGTATAAATAGTGAGAATGCGTATTAAGTATATATGTAAATGAGACCCCTCCCATTTCTGTATAACCTCATATAACGAGGTTAACACGTAAACGTGTTTTAGGTTAGGTTAGGCTACGTTAGGTTAGGTTACGTTACGTTAGGTAAGGTTAGGTTACGTTTTGTTAGGTTAGGTTACGTTACGTTTTGTTACGTAATTTTAGGTTAGGTTACGTTAGGTTACTTTACGTTACGTTAGGTTATGTTATGTTATGTTATGTTATGTTAGGTTAGATTAGGTTAACGGTACGTTACGTTAGGCTAGGTTACGTTAGGCTATGTTACGTTACGTTACGTTACGTTAGGTTAGGTTAGGTTAGGTTACGTTTTGTTACGTTGTTAGGTTAGGTTACGTTGTTACTTAGGTTAGGTTACGTTAAGTTACGTTACGTTAGGTTATGTTATGTTATGTTACGTTATGTCAGGTTAGGTTATGTTAGGTTAGGTTACTTTACGTTACGTTACGTTAGGCTAGGTTACGTTAGGTTAGGTTAGGTTACTTTAGGTTACGTTAGGTTATGTTTGATAATTTTCTCATGGGGAAAATCTCAGTATCGTTTTACTATATTTGTCTCTTGACGGACGATGGCCGAAGATCGGTTACCGACGACCGGAAAGTCGACGCGACGCCGCCGCCGGGGGACACAGTCGCGCGTCGCGACGATTTGATTAGGGCGACAGCCGGTGGGCGGCCGGCCACAGCGCAGTGGTCAGTCCCGGCTTTGCATTGCTAATCCGCCGGGGGCCGTCTAGTGCAGAACCGTGTACACTCCGGCCTAATGGACGGGTAGAGCACATATCTCCCGCCGATTACCACATGTCTCTCCGCCGATCGTGGACAGTTGATATTTTTACAGCCCTTACAATATTTCGATATCGGTTCCGTTTTAACTCGTTTCTGTGTGGTATTGAATGCGTTGAAACAATTTAAGCAGACTCTGCTGGCGGCCATCTGATTTTAGTAACATAAGAACAATTTTGAATTGCGTACATTGTTACCACCTTATTTTTAGTCGTATAATAAATATGTGGTCGGGTGTTTAATTTTCATAAAATCTCGAACTATTTGTTTGTACTCCCCGTTTAATAATAAAAATGTATACAGTAGAAAATAACTTAGAAGTGTTTGGAAACGAATAAGTAATACCTTTAAAATAAGACATTTCCCACGATTCTACGGCCAAAAGTCGTTCCACTACATCTGGTTCTTAGACCAGATTATCTCTACATATAAGGACCATTTTATCGTCTACGGAAAAGAAAAAGTAACTCCAAAATGGCATATAGAATAAGTTTAGAGGGTATAAGTAACATACTAAAACGCCACCACAGTACCAAATATTACTCAGTTTCAAAAATAAATCGTAAATGGTATAGCATGAATTTAGATTAAAGATGAATAACTTACATTTCATAACAGTTAAAATTCTCATGGTGTAACTTCTCTCTTTCTCTGTGTACTTTTTTCATAAATCATAAGATCTAATTGTTCGAATTACATTGTAGAACAACAATTGTATAAATATTCGCTTTCCTAAAAAAATACAAGCGACATATTTCTTTTTTTATTTTTCGGGCCTACATTTTAGTACAGGGACACTGCGGGGGAACTTAACTCACTTAGAGTTTAGTCTAAAAAGTATTTAACATACAAATATTTCAAACAGTCAGAAAAATTAAAGTACATCTTTTTAAAAATTTCCAAGTAATCGAACAGTAGATTACAGTATACATTTATCATTTTGGCTTTTTATTTTTCTAAATACCATTTTTGACCAAGATGAAAAAAATCTCTTCCTTTATTGACACAATCGGCTAATCTCTAAAAACGTCTGATAATATACATTGTTTCCAAATTTTCGTGTTGAAGTACTGAAACATTGTTATTTACGCTAGAGCCACTATTTTGTTAAGAACCGGCTATATTGACAGGGATCTCGATTTCAGCACCATAAACACAATGTTAAATACGATACACTTTTACGTCGTTATCTATTACCGCATAGGTAAGGGATATTTAATTTTAAATATACACTTCTTTCGTATCCAAAATGGTTTTAGATATTTTATATTGATTACTTAGAAAACGTGTCAAACATTTGTGTGACTTTTGGATCCCGTATCTCATTAATCTGCATTGGAGAGTTCGAGTTCATAAAGAGCATAAAGTAAAACTGAAGGTCGTTTCACTACATGCAACATCTTAAGTCTGAAAGGGCTACTTTGAATTTTAAAATAGGTGTACATCATCCCTCGTAACGAGGACAAGTACTGTACATAGTTTTAAATAACCGAATGCAAGTAATCGAATGGGTATTTTAAATTTATATTCTCTGCACAAGCCCTAGAAATCGTTAGTTAGCCACGCCCTGCTGTTGGGGAAGTTTGTATAACCGTACTGAATAAACATTTTCAACTGTCTTTCCGAACACTGCATTACTTGTAGCATTTCAATTCAAAGGAGCTCTGCTAATCTTGTTGAATCTTATCTCTTAAAATCTGGAAAACACGTGTTGCTACATTTACATCATGATAAGACTTTAAAGATCAAAATCTGGTGATCGTACGGTAGCAAATCTCCTACATCACGATCTCGCGATGCGGCACAGGGGTGCACTGAGAATTTCTCACCAGAGTTAGAATTCCCCCGTACGGGTAGGAAATTACCTGACGCGATGCCAGCACAACATACACTTGTTCCATTAATATTTAGTGCGGATAACAGCCTTAAGCGGCAGATTTACGGCGCCCAGGGTTACCAACTGAAAAGGAATAAATTTCCTGTCTCGTTTTACCACCAGTTTTATGGAAATCCCTGACTGATATCGATCTGCGGGGAGTGAATGTGTACAGTGTTGTCATTTTACGGGTTACAGGAATCTTACGGTAGAGCTTAGCCGGGTTTACGACCATGATGCGAAGTTAGTGTGTTATTGACCATATTTTCTGTAATCTATCGGAACTGTTATTATTTTATACAATTTGAAACCCAGTAGTCGGTGTGATATTATTTTGTTTACAAATTCCCAATTTTTCGACCTAATTTAATTTTTACCGTTGTTCAACCTTACTACTGTTTGTCACTTTGGTGAGAATGGGTGACCTTCCTGCCTTATTAGGGCTTACCACTGTATACAACCTTATAACAGTTCGGGTCGTATACTGTTTCCATAGGGGTTTTTAGTATTTTACGGCTTGCATGGATCTTTCGACGTTACTGGAGAATATAGGCTTAACCCTTACTTGCCATGGTAATAATATTATTGTTGACAATTGTTATTTATTCATATTTTAATTACTGTAATCGTAATCTTGTAAAAGTAAAAGAAAGTTGAAATTATGGATTCTGTTACCACAATTTGCACTCAAAAGTGATTTTTTCGAAAGACATAGGCTACCGGATTTTCCCCCACAAATTCAAGTCATGGATTGTAGAGTAATAAGTTGAAAAGCTAAAATTATCAAAAGATATTCCATTGTGAAAGATCCCTCGTATACGTAAATGCATTGCTTTATTTATGCTCAATCTTGAGGATGCCAGTAACTCTGTATAGATCCGCACCGAACTTATTATCCAAGGTAGGTTAGACATCGAATCATAGTCCTCCCTCTCCCCACATTGGATTCTTGCGATGAAGAAGGCTACGTTTTAATTCCCACAGGACAATATCTCCACCCCAAATATCGAGCCGGGGGTCGCGATGCCACTCATCTAACTGCTGAGCATGAGGAGCGTGCAGATATTGGTATCAATAAGGTCTGACATGGCCTACATTTTACCTGCCTGCGATATCGCCGACTCTCGGTCTCGTTGGTGGGGGGTTGAGGGGTGGGCGAAAGGGGGGACAGACGAGGAACACCGGTGCTCCTCCTACTAATATAACAAAGGCCACATTTTACCTGAGTACTTCGTAGGATACAGAAATTTCCCGTCCCAATTTATTGGCTCGCTATATTGTTATCATATTCTACCCGATTTAACTGCCTGTCTTGTCGTTTTTGTTCGTATTTTCTCCCTTTTTGTAAGTCGCGACATCGCTGCTACTTGATTTACACGCGGCAGCCGCCGCCTCTCTGTATTGGTGTACTGTTACGACTGTTGAACGCACGTTCACACACCTCAGCACACGGCATCGTTAATTGTTAATGGGATCCTTCCATCGAGGCTGCGCAATAGTTAATTGCAGTTTCCTCGTTTCAAAAATTATTTCACCATTATTTAAAAAATTCTAATTTCTGTTTATAGAATCGTATTGTATACCTGAAAATTTTTAACCAATCAATAAAATGTAACAGACATTTTGGACATATAAATATTTAATTTTAGCAAAAATTAAATTTTTTCACAACGCCACAATATTTCAAGTTAAGTCAAAAATCTTTGATTCAACAAAATTTACAAAGCTTTCAATTTTGCTACACCCAAGCACCTAAGAGGGATAATACAAATATAATACACTTATTTAAGCTTCGTGGCAGTCACACTTATTTGTGTGCTTATTGGGCTGCTAGCATGGTTCCAATACACATGGACAAAAACCATCAGAGATGTCATTAACTGTTAGAATTAAGCTTATAAAAAGTTTCATTAATCTTATTACTAGATCAGTTTTAAAACCTTTTAACAAGAACATAATGTAATATAGCTTAAATACCGCTTAAGCTAGATCCTAAACACAACAGTGCGCTCATGCGAAACCGCTAACATATATCTGAGAAGAACAAAAACAGTGAGGCAAGCAACAAAAGTCGGGTGGCACATAAATCGAGGGGAGGTAGCAAGACAATGCGGGGGTGAGACGGATGGATACAATTTGAAAAAGGCAACACAATTAAAATGAAATATAGAAGTGGAGTTACAGACGCGCTGAGCCAAGATAAGGCACACAGAGCAACTGAATGTTGATGACGCGTACGCTGTATAGGTGTTCCACAAGGGATCGTACTCGGACCACCCACATTTCTCACTGAACAAACAACGGCAGAGGACAAGAGTATTTGCTAGCGATACTCAACAAATACGTTTGGTTAAAGCCTGTCCTTAATCCAGTTTTCATTTGAGACATAGCCGTTTTGCCATATCTAACTAGATTTAAATTTTACTCATATTTAGATATTTATTGAGAATCTGACTCTCCGGTCTCTGACCATGTAATAGTGATAGGATAAATTATGATTTAAGAGATAAATGGCTATCAGCTTTCTTAGAAAAGCTTCCATTCAAACTCCACTTAAAATCTCTTTCCCGGTGATGATCCGTTTACCTCGGAGGTAACGTAGTTAGGGTAATAAGTTAGTCTTTATGTTTGGAAATTAGAGACAACCTATTCATTGTTTTTTTTATCGGATGTAACTGTGTTTTTTTATTGACTGTTCTTTTATTTATGGTGTTTTTGGTTTTGGTTTTCTTCGTGCAGAATCTTAGTTTTAGTGCTAAGCAAAGTTTGTCTTTATTTAATACAACTGCCAAGTTTTCTACCAAAAAAATGACGATTTAGGTAACGTAGTTAGGGTAATAAGTTAGTCTTTTTGTTTGGAAATTAGAGACAACCTATTCATTTTTTTTATCGGATGTAATTGTGTTTTTTTATAGACTGTTCTTTTATTTATGGTGTTTTTGGTTTTGGTTTTCTTCGTGCAGAATCATAGTTTTAGTGCTGAGCAAAGTTTGTCTTTATTTAATACAACTGCCAAGTTTTCTACCAAAAACATGACGATTTTAAAAATAGCGTTGCTTAGATCGCAGAGTCTGCTACTACAGTAGTAGGCCTACTGGAAAGAAGCAAATCGATGACGGACTTTCCAAACGCAAGAAATTTGGTGGGCAAACTCGATTCCTTTTCGTTTATTTTTAATAAAAATATAACTTTCACCAACATCATAGTGTTTTAGCGAATGTTTTAATTAAGTACTTTTGTCTGATAACTAAATTAGTAAACCGAGTCAATGGATGTTTAAAAATTAATTCCACCATACCATATTTACTGATTTCCTTGAAACCGGTAGGGTACACTCATAATAATAAAATACACACATCTGAACGTATATTTAGCCTGAATATTTTATTACGGTTGAAAGCGCTATTGTGAGCCGTTTCTTACGGGACAACCTACACTCTACATTAGAGTGTGGATTATCCCATCTTACAGCTCAGTCGTAATCCTTCTCGCATTGAAGATGACTTTTAACGCTTCCCATCAAAGTAATTACATTTGATCTTTGTTTATCGCCAGCGCAATGCCGACTTTTATTCGTTTCGTTGTTAAAAGGTCTTAATGTTGTTTAGTTTTATCGCACTGAATTCTGGCTTGTTTTAAACTTTATGGGGGCACTGGTAACAGATCGGCGATGAGATACGGGATAATTCTTCACTTTATGGTCCAATTCAAGTCTTTATTCGAGTTTCTTGGTTTACTGATATAAGGATGGCTCATTGGTCCGAAGGCAATTCACAGTTAGCGTTTTAAATATCACTATTGTCGTGTTACAAAAGAAATAGTTTACAACAAGTGCTTTCGTTTTTTAAGGTGGTGCAGCCATTTTTGGATGGCACAGTTGGTTTTATACTTTTTTTAATGATGACCACAGCTCTTTAAGATTATTCTTGAAGATAGGCAAACACAATTTTCGTTATTATTCCTTAAGGAGTTGTAGGAATTTAAAGCAGAGTTTTAGAACATCCTTTATGAAAGCTCGAGGAAAAACTGTTGAAAGTAAAAATATGCATTGTACACGTAAAGACACATGATTTTATTTATGATAGTTATTTTTCTTGAGTCATAATTCAATAAAAAACATATTATTCCCTGTGCATTCTAGACCTCTCACTCCCTGAAGCTATTATTTGTTTATATACTGGAAAAATATGTTTTTTACCTCAAGCCATTTTTATTTGGACCTGATTAAAAACTGAATGATTCACTAAAGTTCACTATTGTACATTATTATACAGGGTGTTCATTCGAAAACTTCAAATTCGTATTAAAATCATTATAGCCCAAGTATCAAAATTCTGTAAACGGAAGTGTATAGTACTAATTGGGGAACAAAAATTTTCAAAATGGGGGTGCTCACCCCACGCCCTCAATTAGTACTATAAACTCCTGTTTATAGAATTTTGATACTTGGGCTATAAGTTTTTTAATACGAGTTTAAATTTTTCAAATGAACACCCTGTATATCGGTCAACAGTTGTATTGACTGGTTAGTCTATCATAGACAAATTAGTTTTTTAAATTGAAAATTTTTATGATTTAGTTTATTATTTTTAATACATTTTGAGATTGAATGAAACAGCGTGTGTAGGCTTACAATATTATACATCCGATCCCTTTCTCTACGGTAATGTAGAGCGAATTCGTAAATGTACGCCGGCAAATAATTCAGCCATAAATATAAAGTAAATAGAAAGTTTTATTTGCAAATAAACCGTACATGCTACGTATTTGATAAAGCGTACACTCTGCTGACCGGGATCGCCCCTGCAGTTTTGCCAACACTGAAGAGAGAGCGAGATGTTGGCAATGCTGAATGTGAGCTTTATACATTTACCTGATGCGGCTCAGCAGCTGAGATATTAGAAACACTGCTTGTGTGTTTTGCTGGTCGGGCCGGTCCGACTTTCCAAATAAGCGCGGCACATTTTATGTTACCTTTGGATAACGATACTCTGGAGATTCTAGATCAAGTTTCTAGGTGGACTGTACAACTAATTTATTTGAAAATTTGTTGATATTAAATAATAGACCACACAGCAAACAGATTTTTATTGTTTCTCAAAGTAACAAAATCATTAAATTGCCTAATGTTTCATATTTGTTTCAATTTAGAAAAAACTCAGTTTGAAGCTAGGAATATCACAATTGAAAGAACAGGGCATTTTTTTGTCCGGTATGCTGTAGAAACCAATCGCAAACCACTGTTGTGTTGGAAGCTCACCATCGACCATTCGCGAAGGCCAGAGTTAGTAACAAGGTCACACCGGGGTTCTAATACCTTTGTTGCTCCATCCTAACAGGCCACTTGAAAAATAAGATCTTTGCGATAGCCAACTTCTTAGGGGCAACTCAAAATGCTTACGAAGCGGAAAAGTGCATCTAATCTGTCATACGAAAGTGAAGTCGGTGTGATTTTATCATTCCGTAATGCAAAGGGCAGATTTAAAACATACCAAGGTTCATATTTTATTTTTAAGGATATTCTGTAACATAGATTATTAGGAAGTCATGTACTTCAGTTAGTATTCATTCGATAGAAACACTGTCTTGTAAGCCTGTGATTTAGACAAGTTGGAGGCTGTAACTTCATATTTCTTGAGAAATCAACGGTATCGTCCATTTAGTGTTGCATTATAACGTGTGTTCTTTAATTATGGCCAATGTCATTATTGTACAGTTCAAATGTGTAGAGCAACTACTGTTGTCGCGTCAAGAGAAGAGCCTAACTACGAGTATATGTATAACCTGTGGCGTTTCGAGGATTGCAGGCAAAAGTACGCCGTACTTTGTAATCCATAGCTACAAAACTACTTTTATTTGATATGTTATAAAAAAAAACAAATATTTTTACATTGTTTCCTCTTGTAGCTTGCCGATAATACACCTACACCCAGTGACGTGTTACCTTACAAACATCCATATCCGCATGTAACTAAACAGCGTCTCTAAATTTACATTTGTCTAACAATACCATTGTTATTTTGTTAACGGAAAAGTGAAGAATTCATTTATAAATATCAACGCCGAGCCATTTTTATACTTACTATACAAAACAAGAGGTTCTTATGACATTAAGCAATAAGTATAGCAAAATCCACAAGTATTATTGTATTGTTTAGTTTGTTTAATATTACACTAAACAAAGTAATTTTCTTCGCATAAGAAAAGAATGAGTATTGTTTATTTATATTTACCAGTGTATAACATTTCTTAAGAACAAATATAAAAATAAATAATTTATGAGATATATTTTATTTAAAACTTGTATTTTTAATAATAACATAGGACGAGGTTCTAGGTCACATTTAAGTAGTATATTTAAATCTGGATTAAAAAGTAAGCCAAGCCATGAGAAAGAAGACACATATAACTTTAATGTGACAACTTAAATTCTTTCGTATTTAATCGCTCTCCCTCGAGAATTTAAGCACTTTAAATAAATATTTATACTCAGGTGAGGAAGTTGGTTTTATTTATCTCTCTTCATGGCCAAAGAGGTAAAATATTGTTGGAAATGTAATACAAGTAATGACAGTAGCGGGTTTTCAGTTTACTGTACTTGTGTACAGTATTAGTTAAACGTTTACCAAATATAACTAATAAATAAATTGAAAATGTTTGAAAGAAAAATGGCAGGGGATCGTTCGTAAATTTTCCAGTTGTCGTCCTTAAGCCGAATCTTTAATAACGATCAGGTTTCTTTTCGTATTGTTGTCGACATGTACAGGGTGAGTCTGACCACCCGTGCAGTATTTACAGCTGTCTTAATAACTGACATTCCACACTTTTTCTATCTCTTTTCTCCATAATTTGGCCTCTCCGAATCCGTTAAAATTATTTTCAATTTTGAAAAATGCCCCTAAAGGGCCCAATTTGGGGGGTAGGGGTACTTTTTGGGGAATTTTCAAATGTAAACATGGGTCGTGTGATACATCAATTTAAAGGTCTTATTACACCGAAAATTTTTGGCGCAAACAAAAGTTAATTATCTTTAACCGTATGTACAGGGTGTACCAAAACGTTTTGAAATAGGACTTTAAAATAAAGTACCGTGTTACCCTACCTACAATACGGAACAGCTCCAGATTTTTTTACTAACTTGCTATTGAACCTATTTTTCAATGAAATATGTGGTACGGGCATTTTTCACTGGATTTTCTAAATTTCAAAAATATTCAAAATTTAAGAATACAAAAAATCCTAACACTCAAAATTCTTAAATAGCAACATATAATAAATTTTATATAAAATAAAAGGTCTTTTTTAAAACAAACTTTTTTTTGTATTTAACTTTTTTTCCCCTATCTCTTATTGTTTCAAAAATGGCAGCCGAAAAACTGAATTACGTATGTCTGTTTTACAAAAATGTAACAAATTATTTTTATTTGAACAAACAGGTTTTTGTGATTATATAAACAGAATTTGTTATGAAATCAGGCCAAAATTAAACATGTTTTTAATTTTATGTGGCCCCATATTTTTGTAGTAGTTTCCATGTTATCTTTTTAAAGATAACATTGATTCATGTATGCACAATCTCAATGCAGTCTTGGACTAGAAAGGTACTTTGTACCCACCCTCAACAGGCTTATCACTTGCGGTATGCTGGATAGACATCTTTATCTGACAAATGTGATAAGGCTACCCTTAGTCAGTTCATTTGTGTCTGCTGTTAAGGACAGCTTGTGGTTTTTCGAAATGCCGTACACAAATGCAGAGGCATTCGATATGCTAATGGTGTTAGGCGAATGTTTTTCAAAATTATGTGGCTTCTGCGAGGGTGTATGCCGAACGGTTTTTCCAAAACAGAGAACCTCAGTCACGAATGGCCTTTCAAAGACTTGCTATTCGAGTTCGTGAAACAGGACAGGTACAGCCTGACAGCAATAAGGGAAAAACGCTTGCAAGGCCTGTAAGAAGTGATAGGGCACCAGAAGTATTGGCGGCGGTGCAACTAAACCCAAATGATTCTTCCAGAAGAATAGCTATTGATTCTGGTATGAGTCAAAGTTCAGTGGTGAGGATCCTGAAAGACAATAAAATGCATCCCTACAAGATGTCCCTGCACCAAGAACTTCATGGTGATGATGGCATTCAAAGAATGAATTTTTGTTTGTGGGCAAGAGAAAAGTTGCTACAAAATGAACATTTTTTCACAATTTACTATGGTGTGACAAAGCTACATTTGGAGCAACGGCGAAGTTAACCGTCACAACATGAGGTACTGGGCTCATGAGAACCCCCACTGGATACGATAGGTTGACAACCAGATGTACTGGACTGTGAATACTTGGTGTGGGTAATTGTTGGTAGGAGAATTTGTAGGTCCTTTTTTTTCTTTGAAGGACACCTAGATGGAGAGACTTAATAACAATTTTTTAATTAATCACTTGCCTAACTTATTAATAGATGTACCTGACGAAGTTGTTGGCAATATGTGGTTTATGCACGACGGTGCTTCCGGCTCACTACTACTCGCACAACGTGCGACAAACGCTTGATGAACAATATCCTGGAAGATGGGTTGGAAGAGGTGGTCCAGTTAACTACCCACCAAGATCCCCTGATTTGACCTGTAATGGACTTTTTACTTTTGGGGTAGGCTGAAAGACTTAGTTTATGTTTTACGACCGACAACACCCGAAGATATGATGCAGCGAATCCGGAATGCTATAAAATTCAATCAGCCACGAAGAAGTGTTGCGAGCTGTAGATAGCTTACGTTCCAGATTAGAACTGTGTTTAGCAAATGACGGACTACAATTCGAGCACCTTTACTAGCAAAATCAATGAAAGGTAAGATTTATGGCTAGTTCAGAGGTTCATTCAGAGCTATTAAGCAAATTAAAAATTAAAGGACATATTTTTATTTCATATAATTTAAAAATAATTTGTTACATTTTGTAAACAGACATACGTAATTCAGTTTTTCGGGCTGCCATTTTGAAACAATAAGAGATAGGGAAAAAAGTTAAATACAAAAAAAGTTTGTTTTAAAAAGACCTTTTATTTTATATATAAAATTTATTATATGTTGCTATTTAAAGAATTTTGAGTGTTAGGATTTTTTGAATTCTTAAATTTTGAATATTTTTGAAATTTAGAAAATCCAGTGAAAAATGCCCGTACCACATATTTCATTGAAAAAAATAGGTCAATAGCAAGTTAGGAAAAAAATCTGGAGCTGTTCCGTATTGTAGGTAGGGTAACACGGTACTTTATTTTAAAGTCCTATTTCAAAACGTTTTGGTACACCCTGAACATACGGTTAAAGATAATTAACTTTTGTTTGCGCCAAAATTTTTCGGTGTAATAAGACCTTTAAATTGATGTATCAAACGACCCCATGTTTACATTTGAAAATTCCCCAAAAAGTACCCCTTACCCCCCAAATTGGGCCCTTTAGGGGCATTTTTCAAAATTGAAAATAATTTTAACGGATTCGGAGAGGCCAAATTATGGAGAAAAGAGATAGAAAAAGTGTGGAAGTCAGTTATTAAGACAGCTGTAAATACTGCACGGGTGGTCAGACTCACCCTGTATACATAAATCGTATATCTTTTTCGTGGCATGTTTAAGTGGATGAACTTTTTAAATTTAATATTCGCCAACTCTGTTAACAGACTAGATTAACGTGATAACAATACAATCTGCTGGTGTTGTTTTCCATAATAAAATTTGTTCGGTTTAAGACCCTCATTTGACTACTTTAAACTGACTTTCATGGTTTATCAATGAGAACTGGCGGCCATCTTGATTTTATCCCATTAAAAACAATCTTACCTCACAAAACTTTTTTGTCGTAAAATAATAATTCTAAAGACATCATTATACTTATTCAAATTATTATTTAAAATGTTTTGATATTTTTCATAAAAAATCTCAAACTTGTATGTACTGCATCGATAAAACACTTTAAAAGTATAAAAACGAAAAAATCGTTTGGATGCGAATTAATCATACCTTTAAAATGAAATACCACCCAGGATTCTACGACCAAAAAAGGGCGCTTTATCGTGTTTGATGTTTAACCTTGACCGTTTGGTTAAAACTCAAGGTTTCACCACAGCAGGTTCTAAATTTTATTGATTTATCTATCTAGAACACTTGTAACGGAGCTGCTTTGGCTTATAAGATAAAAATCAAGAAAAATTAGTCGCATATTCCTTTATCTTTGTGGAATACGTGAAACGGAGCCATTTTAATTTCTAAGATACAAATCAAGAATGATGGGTATCATATTCCTGTATCTATCTAGAACACTTGTAACCGACGCATTGTATATATTTAAAGATAAATATCTAGAATAATGGATGGAATATTCGTTTATCTATGTTGAATACTTATAATGGAGGTATTTTATTTTTAAAGATAAAGAAATCAAGGATCATTGCGTTTAGTCTTTAAATTATTAAGGTGGTATGAATGAGCAGGATTTATTAATTTTTTTACTTCAGAATTCATAATACTTCATTATAGTGTTGTGTCGACCCCAAACTAACGAGCAGTGTTTGTATACTTCAATCGTGCCTTGTATACTGTATAATATAAGTACGTAAACGCTGAGTAGGCTACAGATATTGTTTACTTCCCCAGCAGTCGCATGTAGAAGCGAGACGAGGCGGCAGTGGCAGAGTTAGCAATATACAGCGGCTGCGGCCGCAAAAGAACGATGAATGTGTATTTGTTCCTATGTGTGTTTTATTGAAAACATCAGAAATCTGTTTGCCGTTCGGCGAAACAACAACAGCTACTTCTCAGTGATTCTTTACGTCACGGTTATATTAGGTAATACTAAGGGTTCTAAAATTTGTGGTGAAATCATCTTGAGTTTCCCCCCTAAAATAAATATTAAATGCCATTCAGTTTTACGCACCATTTTTGTCGTTATTGTAAAGTATATACCATTTTAATATCTAAACAGTGAAATAAAAATTTTGAGATTGTTTTCCCATTAGCAACGCATAAAATATCGAAAATATTAAATAGGAAGCATGCGTATTAATTATATCTTTAAAATGAAAAATCCCCCCCCCCATAATAATCCTACGACTAAAAATTAGAGCCTAAAACTGCATTAGGTTTAGTAATGTTATATATGCACTAAAGGTCAATTTACTACAGTCGACATTTCAGGAATTGTATAAAACAATTAATAAGTATAGAAAACAAGATGTATTGAAAATTATACATTGAGTGAAGCCCTACCAATTCATAATTGCAGTAAATTAAACTGGTGAGCCTAATACAATACAAGCTGCCCAATATGTGAATTAAACTTTATCCCACATTACGCTATGCTCACTATGTTACTCATTATTTGCCGGGTCAACTTGATAGTAAATGGACTATCCAGGTCAACCACAATTAATTTAACCGACATAAATTTAATTCAAAGGAAGTGATTAACTCTTCTCACTCATGTTCGGGTGTATCAAAGGACTTGTAAAATAATATTAAACCTCTGTGTGAATTGGTTTGTATCCCATATTATGCTATAGTCATTATTTTACTCTTGGTCCCTCATTATTTGCCTGATCATCTTGATAGTAACCCGACTATCCAGATCATCCACAGCCATTTTACTCAGCATTAATTTAATTCAAGGGAAGTAATTTTTTTGCAAAGTTGAGCTTAAATCAAAGGGTTTGTAAGATAAATATCTCTGTTTGGGAAGGCGCGTAAAACCAATAATTACGTTATTTTAGTGTAGTTTAGTTTATTTCGTGGTCTCTGATTCTGCCACCGTTTAAATGTAATCACATTGTGTATGGAAAATGTACGTTTTACTGCGAGTCTTAGTGTTGTTTGGTTACCACTTCCTTGTCGGTAGAAGTAGTACATAAGGCGCCAATTCTGCAGCGCCGGCAGTTGAAACTTCCCCGTTATATTAAGGCAGGAAGTTACGTAGGAGGAATTCTGAAGGACGGGGCGGAAAACTTTTGTATATTTCTGGCCAATGCTCGGTCTAAGAACAAAGTTTGAACCTCGACATCGAGTTGTTTGTTTTTATTCATCTCATCCAGTCGATTGTGTTGTGTACGAACCCGGGTTCTCCGGACCTCCAATTTGTTCGAAGAAAGTACGGAGGACGGCGGACGAGTTGATTTCTGTCGCTTATTGGTGACACAAAACACGTGGAAGGTGAACGGAGGGTCCGGACAGCAGTAACAGAGATATTGCAGGATTCCACCGGTATATTGGAATGTCTGTCTGCAGGCAGCGGCAGCAATATCGGTGTCGTCCACACCTACAAGAGTCGTTGTCTTTAACACTCGCTATTTTTGTAACCGACAGAAGCTCGTGCCCTCTTGCAAGAATGTTGTAAATAAATAACCCAACTGATTATAACGCGTTTTAAAAATATTTACCTAAACGTATTTCATCCGTATTGCCATCGCTTTACATTTACGGTAACGAGTCTATACGATAAGGTAGTACTTTTTATTAAACGTAATATATTATATTCGAATAATTTGATTGACATCCTTGTACACCGTAATTCAATCTTAACGGTTTCCAAATCTGAAGACGTGACGTAATCTTAGAGTTTATCATGACCGTTTAACTCAATAATATCGTTAATTTATAGAATAAAAAACACTGGACCAAAAAATGAAACTTGTGGAACGCCGTACTATTAATGTCTTGTATGATGTTGACGAATAAAGACTAACTTGGAACGAATGCTATGATTGGAGTCTACGTGTTTATTGTAATAAAATAATGTTGTGCAGAGGAAAAACAAAACAGATAATGTTAATATACAGTGTACCTTGTATATGGATTGATTTAATATGTTTTATCAATTGTTCAACATTATGGTGATTATTGAACGGGAGTAATAGTACTTGTTATTTAATATTATCCTTTCACAATTTTAACGATCCACCATATCAGCTAATGTTAACCATCGTGGCGGTGAAGGCGGTAGAATTTGTTGAGAGCGCGGTTACATTCCTAGGTATGGTTACGAGAAAGTGTATAGTATACATTGAATATTACGTGTCCATTTGGCGACAAATCGCACTGATTCAGCGCACGTTCCCTTAGGGGCTCGAATTGCAAATATATTCTCTGCTACATTCTGCTAGCCCGTTCTGTCGTTTTATTGTCAAATATTGTGTTCCGTCATGGTTTGTTTTCTAAAATCTTAGTAATACTGAGTCGGTAGGTTTACTGCGTTGTTTAAAACTGATATTACCTTATATTGGTATGAGCTTAATTTAAATCAAGCTTCATCTGCAGCCAGTGAGCGGCTTATTGGATTTTATTTTTTATCAAAATGTATATATGTTTAATTTAAATGTAAATTGTATTGGTCAGCATAATTTGGTCGTTTTTACCTGTACAACACATTTTTCCGTCTTGTAAAGAAGTTGATTACCACACTTTCACTGGTAATGAGTCCAAAAATCTCAGTAGGTAGTTAGTTCCGGAACGAGAAAGTTGTGGATTATTTTAACTTTAACGTAATATATGATTTAATTTGAATAACCATCTTGTCAGCTGTAATTAAATTTTAACTGTTTCCAAATCAGACGACGTGGCTAATCAAACATTTTATCGTGATCGTACGTACACCTAGTGACATCTTCTTATGAAACAAATATCACTGGACAAAATACGGAAACTTGTGGAACACCGTTTTATTATTAAGATTCTGTCCAATGTTGAATAGATGAATTATTTCATACCATCCTTTTGAACAATGTAAAGAATCTAGAAGAAAACTGGCTGGATTTTTAGAATTTTAAGCCATTGAAACCACGATTATTTTGAATTTTATCGTTGTATTCACTTTTTTCAAACCCGGACGAATAAAATCGTTACCGCGCTGTTAAGTTAAATACGCCCTCGAATTTACATCCCTCAACCGAACGGTAAGATACTCCCACATCATTATTTCAACATGCGGAGACACGTGGGAATCGGGGGGGGGGGGTGTGGCAGGGGGGAAGAAACACACATTGTGCTCTTGCGAACGTTGCAGCGTGAAATATTAACGTCGGCGCGGAATTAGGCTGGGAGTCTGCGGAACTGCACCGCTTAAAGAAAACAATAGGATAGCGGGAAATTGAATAAGGCCGTGTCGGCGGGGAGGGCCGTTCTCCTGAAGGCACCATAAAGGTAGAAATTCATTTGGAAATCTTGAGCTCTCCGCGCCGCCCCCTGCAGGAGGTGAGGCAAAGTGGTTGTTAGCTTTAGCGCCCTGTTTCTCAGGCCGTTATCTCGCTGTAGGATTGGCAGTTGGTGCAGACTGTTTCGTAACTGATTTAACCTTCTCGCTCGCTCCTACTTTGTTTCTGTTAGACATGAAAGAGGATAATTAATGGCATCTAGAAATGCATCTGATTGTCTTACTAAACATAAAGTAACTCATGCTTTATCTGATAGGTAAAGTCTTAACTGGCTGAGCGTCAGCGAAGCCTATTACTCGTAGGGCTGGATAAATTTCATTTCTTTCTTTCCGCACGGTATCTCGAAATTGAACTGACCTACAAACTTGAAATGTTGCACGGAACATAATTTATATAATCTATTAGGAAAAATGAGACCGATGATGCTACATTTAACCCCGTGGGATTTGGATTAGAATTGACGAATATTTTTGCATTGGTCTCATGAGTAACCATGATGTCAATAAGAGAATATCACAATGAAAGAAATTGTAAAAAAAAACTCAGTACACTAGTATTTCACAAAGTATGAAACCCAATTTAGTGAACGAAAATGTGAATGTTACTTGAGGCAAGATTTGTCGAGAAAGGTTTTATTTGCAGATTTGAAATGTTGCTTGAAACAAATGTCTTCATAGACAAGAAAGAGTCACTGATGTCGCATGTCCAAAGCTCCTAACTATGGAATGTGGCTGAGCGTCATTGAAGCCTATCGCTCAGTATGTTGACAAAATTTCCTTTCGTCTGCCAGGAGGATTTGAACACTTTTCTGTATGATATCGAGCATGAGCTTGAAATTTTGCATGCACCCTAAGCGAAAACTCTTGCGTAAGACGCGGTGTGGCGTATTTCTAACTTATATCAGTCATTAGAGAGAGGTTTGATTCGTACTCGGAATAAATCGTGTTTGTGGAATGTAATCCAATTGGTAAATCTGTTTATAAATTCTCGAGTAATTTAACAATTGAATCGGTCAAACTCGAACTTGTCAGCTGATGTGACGTTTTATCGTGTAATCCGAGTGAAGACTGTCCGGCGAGACTAATTTATATCCACGGTTGTCCGGTTTTATTCTGGTTGTCCGGCCCCAAGTCGGGTCGACACGGCAGTCGACCATCAATCTGCCTTTATTTTAATTTCAGCCGATGATCATTGGGCAACGTCTGGTGAAAAATGCCGCTTGTCTTCCCGCGACAATGGGCGCCGTTTGACAAATTATCGCAAATATCGCGAGGTCGCGGTTTTTTCGCTTCTTGGCGCCGATATTTTATCGCCGGTTGACGTCAGAGCTCTACCTTTGTCGGGTGATTTATGGCCGTCCGACCGGTGACGCGAGCCGATTTGTAATTTGGGAATAAATTCTACTTTCGGAATCAAAGGGGTTTCGTGTTTTATTGGTCGCTTGGAAACACTTTAAATTGCGATAATGACGACGACGATAATAATCTTTGGTTGTAAAAAAGCAACGTGTTGGGAAGAAACCAGGATTTTATGGATTTTATATCGTTCAATGCTACAAGAAACACTACGTTTCGAGACCTGAAATCTACTCTCTTCTTCACGTGGACCTAACACATACAGTTTCTGTTTGTGTTTTCCTCACAATTCTTCCATTGTTAAAAACAAAGATCACCCACCCTAGGTGATGATCAGGGCCCCGGCAAGGCTGTGGAATTGTGTAGTTGTACGTCCGTGTTTCTCTCTGTATGTGCGATATTTTTTAAAAAGGTTGTAGAGACTTGAAACTTTGTATATGGGTTCCTCTTTGTCTAAGGTAGAACCCTATTGATTTTGAGGTTCAAGGTCAAATAGAAGTCTGTCTGTGTGTCTAACCGTCAGCGCTAACTTTTCGTTCCGTTATGTACTTTTCTAGTTACCGGATACTTCGATTTATCGGTTTATTTCCTGTCTAATTACCGTTTGTAGCATACATTTTCAAACCCCTGAATTTCAGGATGGCTGTTGCTAAAGATGTCAACAGCTGTGTCCTTTTCCTTCACGTGAAGAATTGGAAATAGTAAATAAACATTTTTTACAAAATGTAGTGTACAATTTTAGCATCGGGAGGAAATGTGGGTCAGAAATGTTCCACACGCCAAAAAGGAAGAAGCTGAAATTAGAAGAAATTAATTTTTTTACTGCGGTTGTAATAGAGAAGTTTTCGCTACAAATGCTGACTTTTCCGAACCTCTCTTACAGAAATACACTCTTTCTTGAGCACTGTACCGTAACTAATTTAGTAGCAGCTTGTCATTATAATAAGGAAACATTCGGAAGGAATTAATCTTAATGAGCACCGCTCATGGAACGGACAGACAAATTCGATATTAAAAATATTAAACCTGTCCCATCAAAGCATTAATGGGAACTCTATGATTTTTGTCCACGGCACCGATCCATTCAGGAATAAACTTCTAGCTTACGGAACGTCTTCCATGCACGCTGCGCCGTCCTAGAACGTGCCGCACGTCCTCGTCGCGTCTTGCAGCCGGGGTATATTTCAATGTGTATACAGTATTTGCGCGTCAGACCGTGCATACGTGGCTGGAATACCTCTCTACCTTTTTGCTAACGCCTGTTTACCCTGGGCTGATTTGTAAACCCCCTCCCACCCTCCGCCGTGCCAGATCGCTTCTCGTTCAATCCATAACTAAATATGTCTCTGCCTAATACTTCAGGTATTTGTGGAATTCCGATCAGCTTTTTTCTACGCGAGTGTTTGCCAAATCCCTTCGAAACGTTCTCAAGCCACTTAAGCCCTTCTTACCCTTCCTCCCTTCACCCTTCCCTCCAGCCGATACCGCCACGATCACTGAGAACTCCCCGAGTATTACCCGATATTTAAATATGTGGCGCCAGTGAAACGGGTGCGTTTATTGTTTTAAACTGTCTTGCCGGGCTTTACAGTCCGAGCGGAAATAGCACTTTAAGATCATTGCCGATTGCGAAAGTGTGGGTCTAAATACCGAATTTTAGCGAATTTTTCCCCCTCTTATATACTATACCGGCTTCAAAATCGGATGAAAGAATGTATAAAAACATAGCGTTTAACTGGTAAGTGTAACGTCACATTATCATAAAAATATGTCTATAAAAACGGAATGAGTACTTTTTTATGATTTACTTCTGTCGCAGGTTGTCCATTGATACAGGAAATTTATAATACAATATTTACCGTATCTACAAATAATTTGTAGTAATGTTTTTATAATATTAAAATATTTCTTGGTTTTTTTTTTATAAAATTAGATCAAACACTCACATTATATTTAATACAGTACAACTTTTTACGCTAATTTTGACGGTAGGTACATATCTCCTACGTAGGGCCTACGCGCGAACCTTTTTCGTGATAACGTGTGGATATACAGCCATATGGATATTTAATACCTATATGGATATTTACTCCTATGCGGATATTTATCCTTAAGTGGGTATTTACTCCCATTTGTGGATATTTAATCCCATGGGTAAATTATTCCCATGTGGATATTTGCTCCCATGTTTACGCGTAGGTTTATATTTACTCCTATATGGTTATTTACTTATACGTGGATATTTACTCCCATGTCCATATTTACTCCTTTGTGGATATTTACTCCTATGTCGATATTTACTCCCATGGGTGAATTATTCCCATGTGGATATTCACTCCCATGTCCATATTTACTCCCAGGTGTAGGCCTATATTTACTCCTATGTCGATATTTACTCCCATGGGTGAATTATTCCCATGTGGATATTCACTCCCATGTCCATATTTACTCCCAGGTGTAGGATATTTACTCCTATGTCGATATTTACTCCCATGGGTGAATTATTCCCATGTGGATATTCACTCCCATGTCCATATTTACTCCTTTGTGGATATTTACTCCTATGTCGATATTTACTCCCATGGGTGAATTATTCCCATGTGGATATTCACTCCCATGTCCATATTTACTCCCAGGTGTAGGATATTTACTCCTATGTCGATATTTACTCCCATGGGTGAATTATTCCCATGTGGATATTCACTCCCATGTCCATATTTACTCCTTTGTGGATATTTACTCCTATGTCGATATTTACTCCCATGGGTGAATTATTCCCATGTGGATATTCACTCCCATGTCCATATTTACTCCTTTGTGGATATTTACTCCTATGTCGATATTTACTCCCATGGGTGAATTATTCCCATGTGGATATTCACTCCCATGTCCATATTTACTCCTTTGTGGATATTTACTCCTATGTCGATATTTACTCCCATGGGTGAATTATTCCCATGTGGATATTCACTCCCATGTCCATATTTACTCCAAGGTGTAGGCCTATATTTATTCCTTTTGCCGATATTCACTCCTATGTCGATATTTACTCCCATGGGTGAATTATTCCCATGTGGATATTCACTCCCATGTCCATATTTACTCCCAGGTGTAGGCCTATATTTATTCCTTTGCCGATATTTACTCCTATGTGGATATTTATTACTCCCACACACAATCATGCAAGGCCTTGTCGACCTTCGTTTCCCTCATTTATAAATGATAAAAGGGGTTCCGAAAAATAAAGGCTATCGTAGGCATGATTAAATAAATACCAAATAATGTCCGAATTATGACGTAAATAGATTATAATTTGTGACAATCGAAAATCTTGCGTCTGAAGGCTAAAGCTTCATATTACTGGAAACCAACAAATCACTTACAATTCCTTGAAGCAAGTAACTAACAGGAAAATTTCAACATGAATCTCAATTTTGAAATTCCTTATTTCTGTTTATTATTGTTCTTTACTTATTAGTTTGTTAATTTCGCATTTCCAGCATGTTTATGATTAAATTAAAATTGTACAATTTGAATATTTTATTTTATTGAAAAACAGTGATTCTAGGATAAATAATTTCAAGGATCATGACAATCGATTGCAGAAGATGAAATCCCCGCTCTCTGAAGATTGTTGCAGCGATCTTCCGTAGCGTTTCCACTTTACAGAATTAGAGTATATGATTTAGGTTAAATTAAGGTGTACAACTAGTCCGTGTGGTAACTAATGAGGCCGCTAGAGTGTGCTGGCTGCAGGGTAAGGCAGATTTGCGTGTCAGGCTTATGATGATTCACGCAGAGTGACACGAACTTGACAGTAATATCCTTGAGGAGCTGTCGCCGCCGTGATAAGCCCTCTCGCGCCAGATTAGCTCTCAAATTGTGCGCCAGTGTACTCCTCAACCCCCCCCCCCCCCACAACCACCTTTCCACCACGACCACAACCACCACCACCACCAAACCACCAATGAGGTACACTACTGTCTAGGCATCATCAGTATGTCGGTTTTATAGTATTAAAAGAAGAACGTAACAGTTTGTTGTTGACCTACACACTTACGTACGACTCTAAATCAAAGTGATATCAAGAACATACTTTTGTATGTTCAAATATAATTCATAACTGCACTTACATCATTTATTGGCTGAGCGTTAGCAAAGCCTACCTCTCGAGGGGTTGGAATATTTCTGTCTGTATGCCAGCACGAGGTCTGGAAAACGAACTAATCTGTAGACTTGTAATTTGCATGAGGCTTCATTTCTATATAAGCAACGTTGAGTTTGATGACTATCAAGACATGGCTGAGCGTTGGCGAACATTTGTGCATTGATGCTATAGCTAGCCGTGATGGCAACGATAAAATCCCATGATGAATAAATTTATAAATAAACTGAGTACTATGATATGAAATTTTAGTATTTGACTAAATATAGTAAAATATTATGGTATATACCACACACTAAAATTGCGAAAAGCTATGGAGCCTTCATTTTTGGAAAAAATCAAGAAGTAAACAACTACAGTAGTTTATTAAATCAAAGATAAAAGTCTGACCCCAAAAGGGTGACCGGGCTCTACGAGCTTTCGAATCCCAAAAAGGTCAAAGACAAAAGTCTGACTTGCAAAATGCGGTACTTTGGCATGGTCATGTTATTTTTTACTTGTTATTGTTTACCCTTAGGACAGGATGTGGATGGTAAAAAGTAAACAATAACGTTTATTAAATACAATCGTTTCTTAATTGTTTCCGTGCACCAATAGGCTATTGACATTTTAGTTTCTTAACTAGTATTCAATAAGGTCTACAAACTAAACTTGAAAACTAATTTAAAACAGAAACCATCAGTTACGGATAATGGGAGTCGGTAATCTAATGGAAAATGTTGAATTGAAGTGGGAAATGGGGAGGGATGGACGATTAGCACAACTATCGTAAACAAGAACGTGTGTAACAAGTGTGAACAGTGGTGATGAAGCGCACGGTGCTGCGCCATTTCTTGACGTTTTTGTGCTAGTTTCAGTTGGTAGTGGATGGGGTGGAGTAGATACTGGAGGTATAGCTGAGCTACAGACAACGGCCACCCATGCGTCGATATACTAAATGACAGAATACCCCGTTTCCGTATTCTTGATCCTGCACATTCCAGCATTAATAACTCCCTATGCGTTTTATTACATATTTTAATATTAGGCCCACGAA
This sequence comes from Homalodisca vitripennis, assembly GCF_021130785.1. Taxonomy (NCBI): domain Eukaryota; kingdom Metazoa; phylum Arthropoda; class Insecta; order Hemiptera; family Cicadellidae; genus Homalodisca; species Homalodisca vitripennis. The sequence continues at coordinate 119,276,728 of NC_060214.1, forward strand.
TTGAAATCAGTAAATAATGATAGGAAATCACTAGTTTTTCCTCATATTCGATCAAATATTTCTACAGAATTACTAGAACTAAAGACCTCTGATACTTTGGAACAGAAGAGTTTCAAATTATTCTTACTTTGAGTGTTTTTAATTTGTGAGTTGTGTCCCGAAAAAAGAGCCTCCCTTAGGTAAGGTTAGGTTATTTTAGTGTAGGTTAGATTAGGCTAGGTTACGTTACATTAGGTTATGTTATGTTAGCTTAGGTTATGTTAGGTTACCTTTTCTTAGGTTATATTAGCTTAGGTTAGATTGGATTATGTTAGGTTGGGTTATATAAGGTTGGAGTTTCAGTGTTTATATGTATGTTACTCGAAATAGAACGAATACTATGCTCTGAATTCCTTACAGTGATTATTGTTCTAAATATTGATGATCGGTATTTTAATTTAATCCATGTTTCAAGTCCTTTTTAAATGTTTACAGGAGACAGTTATTTGTTGTGAACTTTTATGTGATAGAAGTATACAACTAACCCATTTTGTGAGTTTTTAAATTCCAAAATAGTTATTTTGGGTAGGCATATAAACTGAGGAGGGAAAATCGGGAAAATTAGTCAAATACGAAGCCGAAACACGAAGCCACGGTATCAAATAGAATATTATGACGCTCAATGATGTATCTGATACACGAAGTCATGGAGCAGCATCTTGACCCTTGATGGGACCACTATTTCAGCTGAAATTCGTCATAATGAAATCACGTACTCATTTTTCTTCTGGGATTAAACAATGCAAAATAGGTGTATCTCCTGAATTTATATTTAAACAAACTTCTCTAGTGTGTATTATATTCTGAATTAGTTTTGGAACAAAGCAATTCGGCCGGTGGGTTTGATGATAGGTCTAATACTCATTCAACTCTTAAATAAAATGTCACTTTCTCTCCCCACACCACTAGCAGTATAGAAATGTCAGATGAAAAGTTTGTAAACAAGCTCAGTGGAGGGGAAGGACCTAGTCATCACCGAAACACCGAGGGACCTTGAGCCCCCTGCGAACATGGTGCGGTGATCCCTTCCCCACCCCGCGCGACCTTTAAAGGCCAGTCCTGAAGGGTAGAGGACCTTTAGAAGTCAATATTGATCATCCACAGACCGCCAGCGTTAATGAGAAAACCTACGTAGGTGTTACTCGATTAGCTGCTGGGAAATATTTAATCGAAGCATTCCAGACTAATCGACCCTTCCTCAATTGCATACTAAAACCCTATTCCTCTCTCATGTTCAAACTATCAATCTTCCTGATTTAAACAGAGATAGTAATGTTTCAGATACATTTTGTTATAAAATTGTACAGTACGTAATTGCAGTGTAAAATATCAAAAGCTTTGATACATTGAATACCATAATTCATGTTGCACTTAATTGTAAATTCTGAAAATTCGCTGCTATAGTTCAGAAAAATTTCAGAAAATCATGTACTCGTATGTTTCCAGAAGGAATATGGAGCCTACACGAGATTAAATGTTGGGGGAGTCCATACAAAACGGCTAACTTTCCAAATCTACGTACATTATTGTGTTTCCGATATTTTTACTATACTAACAATAAAACTACTATTGCTACTACTACTGACTAGGGCTTTCTTCCTACGCCAGTGACGTCCTAATTATGACATTAGACATTTTTAAGGAAAACAGTCCGCGGAATCCCGGTACATCTTAGTGAAGCATTAGATTCATCCATGGAGGATCCATGGAGTCCATACACATTGCGATTGTTATTGGAATTTACCACTAGGACTTCAGTGAGTACATTTTTAAGATAATCCATCCATCACTAACCTCTTATTGGATTCGATAACCATCTAGATATGTTAGGATCTTGGAGCACAACTTTATTTTGCTATTTTTCTGTTGTTGTAATACTAATTCCAAGGCCTAATCTAAATTTAAATGTACCCATAATGTAAAGGTCGATTTTTTATTGAACGTTGCAGCTGGACCAAATTCACTCTTAATATAAATTATGCAGCTAATCAGGATTTGGAAGAGAAATTAAACGCTTTTTCTATTTGTATTTATGTCATATGCCTTTTTGAAACTAGAGGAATATCACTTTTAGAGAATTGGAGAGGTAGAATAAACTGTAGTTTTCAAACACGGTTCAGAAGGGTTAGTTTGACTTAACCCCATTTATTCTCATTGAGATAAATGGCGAAAAATGGACAAACGACAACGAGACAACGAGAACTGCATCGGTTGCAAACACCGGTATTAAACGCGGCGGCGCGAACAGAAAACGATACGAAATATCAGCGACTTACGCTTGATCGCTCTAAGCAAAGCTTTGGCTTATGAACAAATCAAATCAGACATTCAGACTCAGCCTCTGACATCTCGGGAAACAAACACCGCACCGGCAGCTTGTTGCTTTATTGTTACTTGTTTGTTATATTGCTGCTTCTGCTTGTTATCCTAACTCTGTTGGCAAACAATTGTTTCCTTTATGTTTGTTACAGTTTATCATATTTCTAGTTAGCAGGGTTTCTTCTCTTCTTCTGTTTTGCCACTTGGAATTAAATACACGTGGAGAAGTTCCTTCACGATTCCCCTATGAGTCGTTCGTATTTAATATTTTTATTAAAGAATAACCAACGAAATCAGATTTTGCTTAAATATTTTATTCAAGTTCCAAAACATACGTCAGTATTAGAAACACACACCTTCACCTAACCTATTTAAGGTTCCAAATTATAAATGATGGTTATGGGGATGTTTCAAAAATAAAAGAATCGCATTGGTAGCATGTTCAACGTCCTGAAGTGTCTCGTAGAAAAAGGTTTCGTAACAACTGTAGAAACGTTAATTTTATTGCAAGTCTTTCTAAAAGTGTTCATCAAAATATGTTGTGATAATCTTTGTTATCTAGATATTCGAGGTAAAATCTAAATTAGGCCCATTAAGAATCATAACCTTAGAAAAAGGAACTTGTGTGATGTTTAATGCTCTTCAAAAATCTACAGATCAAAATTTGAAACAATACATAAATTATGTTTTAACTTGTCACAAGTACGAGATTTTCAACAATTTGCAACAAATATGTCAGTTAAAAATGAGTTTTTAAATTTTAATGTAAAATGTAATTTTTTAAGTTTTATAATGCTGATACTAGACCATCCTCTTGGGACCTTAGAATTATAAAGAAGTTAGTTACACTGGAGTGCGGAGCCTGCCTACCAAATAGTCCCACCAAAATCCTACCATTTCCCCGCCACCTCCAACTGTCATGTTTCTAGTCGCGCGGAGAATGCATTGTTACCTGCAACAATGGTGTAATTGTTGTTCCCTGTGCCATTACACCGCTGCTGGTTGGATTCTCGCTTGTGTAGGGCATTACTTTGGTCTAATGCGCTTGTTTGAGTGTTCCATGACCTGCTTCGATGCGAATCATTGCGTCATTGCAACTCCGGCACGATAAGAATAGTGTTACATTACAGTTATTCCTTAGTTCGGTCAATAATTGTACTGACAATATTTGTAAGCACTTGCTTCTCGAGGGTTAATTAATTGCTGTACTGCAGGATCCAAAAAATAGTAACGTTTTGGGAAATTATTCTGAGTTTGTTCCCAGAATTTCCCAGAGATGAATGAAAGCTATCATTAATCAGTAAATACAGCTGAATGAACCTTTGTAAACACGTAAATTAATTTAAATTGTTAATTACTGTTATTGTTGTAGTTTTCAATATTATTTTAAGTTGTTTTGTACTGTTTTGGAAATAATGTCACTCGAACTCAATTAAGCTGATTCCAATTAATTGAAATAACAGTAATGTACTTTTAAATTATTTTATTTTTTTTTTTTTCTTCCCCTGAGGTTGAAAATGAATTCCAGGAATAGCATGCCGTTACAGTTTCCTCAATCTCATAAATGATACACGAATAAGTGTATTTTTATCCTCATCGTTTCCAAGAAGTCTTATTTTAAAGCATTGTGGGTGGCAAACGTAGCATTGAAAAGGAAATGGAAAGTTGGCGGTCAATAAAATAAACAAAGTGAAAGGAAAGGCAGGTATTAAGGTCGAGTTAGTTTGACGCCCTCAAATCGAAAACACGCCCGGCGTTATTATGATGATAAAATTGGACAAGTTTCGGCCTCCACGCGGCGTCAGTTGGCCGGCCGAGTTCGGCCACGGATCTTGCGGAAAATTGTAATGTTGTTCGCGGAGAGTTTGCCCGCACAAATAGATCGATTGCAATAACAAGGGACTACTTTGAACTTTCCGTCAACAAGATGCCGGCGTTTTCCTTTCAACTGGCATTTAAACGTTTCTTACTCTCTCGATGCTTCTTTCGGTCACGTCGAGATGGGTTTGGTGTCACATGCGAGTTATTAAACAAACAGGGTGTGACAAAACCAGTCAGCAATGCTATAACTTGTAATAGTGCAACACCACTCCAAATGCAGGCCGAATAAACAAGCGTTCACTGACAAATCGCTTTTTGATAACTTTGCCGCAACCGTTATATAAATTGGGTGATAAATATAAAACAATATAGAGAGTGACAACCTCGAAAAGTTGACCTTTTAACAGTTTTAAGCTCTGCATTTCGCCATGGATAATTAAAGATTATGAGCCAACTATTCTGGCAACCATTTTTATTTTAGCTCCATGAGAACAATATTGGTGTATAAGTAATTAATATGTATCCAATTTTTTTGTTTTTATTGGTTTTGTATTTTAAAATGTAAAACTTTTAAATATTTTATCGTTTAAATATTCAAAAATTATATATTTTATAAGAAAAACGAAAAAGAGTTTTGATTTCTTTGTTTGAAGTTTGTTTTTGACGATGGAAGGATTGTGACGGAAAATCCACAATTTTTGTGTTGTTTTGTTACCGTACTGATTTTTTGTATTACTGAACAATGGCAAATATCCGGAAAATCTTGTTTCCTTCATTTGGACTTCGCAGCGTAAAATTAAATCTTTAAAATGAGATGTAATGCTATGATTTAGAACCAAAATTGAAGTCGCACAAGTGGGGGTTAACATTGACATTAAGAGGTAAAATTCAAGATCCTTAATGGACAGCACGAGTTTCACCGATTACTTTATAAGACAAAAATGTTTATTTATATCGTAACCGACGTGTACGATTTATCCGCTCCCCAGTGACCCACAACCGCAAGTTTCGGCGGGATGAACCAGTCAGACAGTCGGTGTACGACACTGCGGAAAGTTTGCCAAGCAGCGAGCGTTCAGCTGTGATCTTGTTTGACAATATATCGCCCAAGTATTTAACGTTACAGAGTACGGCTGCGCGACTTCTGTTGCGGAGCTTTTCAACTTTTCAAAACACTGCTTAATAAATTACTTGAAAACTTTGAACTTGTCGGGCGGGCTCGAGTGTACAAGAAGTTTCGACAAGTTACTGTAAAGGTTGTGGGGAAGTTTAAACTAGAACCCATTTTGATCTGATTTTATAACACTTCAAAGTTCTCGCACTGATTCTTTAGAAATTCCGCAGAATGGTCGGTCGAAGTTGTTTCTCGCGGGAGGAGTTCGCCCGCGCATAAACTACTTACCAAGTATGTTCACTGTGTATTTAAGATTTATCTTGACATGATGAATGTTTCTGTATCGTTACTTGAAAATTAAGTCGAATTTTATCGCAATAATATTTTATCACATGTTTTAGATAATCGAATAGTCCATTAGGAAAAGTCTGATAAATTAATTTGCTCTCAAACGCAAAACTTTACTATCTGTGTTGGATACCAATGGTATTTCTGCCCTCAAAGGGCTGGAATCAACCTATGGAATCTCAGAAAAAACAGGATGTGGAGCATTATGAATTCGTTCATGCTTATAAAGGCTATGTGCTACCATTACTGTGTGACAGCATAGAGGAACAAGAAACTACAATGTTCATTGAACGACATTTAGGTGGAACGGATTCATTTAAAAATTAAACTATGAAGGACGATTGTGGATTCAGAGAACAAAACGCACCTTTCTTGTCGTTCATCAGTGTTATGGACCTTGATGAAGGCAACAAATTGTTTCAAAGCCCAAATTCGATAAAATGTTAAGACATATACACACGTAAAGGGCCGTAAACCATTTAGGCCCTTTGTTTTGTTGGGCAATGAAGCAGGAGTAACTGTCAAAAATCGAATACAATCATTTTAATTTTCCAAAATTGTTGATTTTTTAGTTAAGGTGGTGTCCAATACAGACAGCTCTTAAAACTCATTTTGGTTCGAAGTTTATTTTTTACGATGGACGGTTGTGAAGGAAACAGTATTTTTCCGGACATTTGCCATCGTTCAGTGATATAAACAATCAGTAACACTACGTTTCGAGATCTGCCTAAGTGATTCCTGACTTAGGCGTGTCACAACGCTCTGGTAGGTGCGATTTGTTTATTTTAACCTAGTTTGTATTTTATGTGTTAGGTTAGTTATTTACCTGAAGAAGGGATTAGATTGCAGATCTCGAAACGTAGTGTTACTGATTTTGTGTATCACTGAACGATGGCAAATGTCCGGAAAATCGTGATTCCTTCTCTAATTTTGGTTTTCACATATTTTTTTGAAGTATTTTTTTTTCGCTGTATTCCTTTTCGTACCACTTATGCAATGTCTTAGCAAGTGAACTTTATATGTTTTAAGTCTCATTTTCGTAGTAAATCTAAACTTTCATGTCTAGAACACCTAGTCATCAAAAGACTAGTTCAACGTCTTAAAATAATCACCGTGTTTTGTGGCCCAACGGTGTAGTTCAGCTATAAAACATCGCTTTCAGTGAGGAAGAGCAATTATTAAAAGTGGGTACGATGAAGAGAAAAGAGTTTGTTGAAAAAGGTTTTAATTCCGGATTTTCCACGCTCCGCAGACTGTATCAGAGTAACAAGCCGTTCGCTAAACGGATAACGGGACTGACGCCGTTTACTTAAAACTAACGGATAGTCCTTCCAGCTTATCTCTTAGTTTATCTCAATTTGCCAGAACTCGTCTAATGCCGTATAACCTTTATGAAACCTTTACACATGATTACTGACCAGGTTATGTTATTTGTGCACTTATTCAATTGGATGCAACAGTTAAATTGAGCGATTCTTAAAAATTTGTGTCGTCTTTTGATTACAACAAATAAATAAAAAAAAGAACCACAGTTTATCAAGTAACAATACACTCCAGTATTATGACGTTTGACATTGAGATTTGGCTTCTTCATTCCATTATATGACCAATATCTAGGTTTTTTGGATCCACGTTAAACTGTAGAGCTTTAAACGACCCTTTTTAAAAATCCCTCGATCCAGGTAGTGACAGGGTAGCAATACACTACATCATGTATCGCATAACAGACTTCGCTAGGGTTGCAATCAACATTCCAAGACTACAATTAACTACATGTGTGAGCATCATATGTTGCAATATCAAATAATTGTATTGTTTTTTATACAGGTTTATTTATCTATCGCTATTTTTATAGTAGCTATCACGTTAAGACCAATTTAAATTTGTCGCTAACGCTCAGCCAAAACCGATGGAGTGACGTGCACTATTATCGAACCCGATGTTGTCTGTATAGAAATGATGCTTCAGGCAAAATTTCAAGTCTACAGGTCAACGTATTCTCGAGATATCGTGCAGACAGACATAAAAATGAACTTTTTTCAGCCCTTCGAGTGATAGGCTTCGCTGACGCTCAGCCTATAGGACGACACATTGGCTTTCGTGTGGCGTTTTGAAGGAATTCATAAAAAAACAAAGTCGATGTCTTCTTTTCTAACCAGCATTTTAAGGAACATATTTAATTTAGAAAAATAGCAACTAAGGATGAGAGATTAGTATAAACAAGGTGTCAATTCAGATATATGTTTCATACAGTAATAATACGTAATAAGTTACTAAGAACTCTGGAAAAAGACATGTCATAATTACGGCCCAAATATAGTCCCGTGTCAAGTGTGAAACTCATGAAAACCAATATTACCAGTAAAGAGCCTCAAATAACATGATTCGGAAACGTTTTTAACTCCAGAAAAAACAATACCTTCAGTTTAGTATGAGTAGTAATTCTAATTTACTTAATTTTAAATAATGAAATTGTCTTATTAAACTAAGCATTTTTACGTGTTCTCGTTTTGAAAATTTTGAGAGCACGTAAATCAATACCTTTAAAGCGCAAGAAATAATACAATTTGAACACGTATTTAATCCTAGAATAAATTATTTCTATGTAGTGAACATTTCAATTTTCCCAATATTTTATGCTCAGTTCCAAACAGCTTTGGCTGCGATAGACTTACTAGGGTGATTCTATATAATACTACTTGTAATATCACATCGAGTTCACCAGGCAGACCGCCATGACCACAGGAGTTACAGGAGCTAACAAGAGGATCTGTCTTGTCGACGCCCGCCGCCGCCGAGTTAATGAAGGTACATAGCTCTTCGCCGTACCGCCGGGGCCGGCACGGGTGTCGGAGATTTCATTACGGTGAAAAACGAACCCCGGATTACAATTACGATTACGGTGAGTACGGGTGAGACATTACTCTCGGTTAGCTGTCGATCTGGCCGCATACCTCACTGTCCGTCTTAATGGGGATGGGCGCATTCCCCGCTCAGAGGGACTGGCTCACATTAGGTCGACAACAGAGCTACATTACCGCAACGGTTAATTGACTGATAACACGGTGCTAGGTTCGAGTTCCGGTCATTAGCTCGGTCTAATTTCGTACTTTATTGGAGGTGTGTGTAAAGTCCCTGACAATCATAGCATGATTGTTTACTTATTTCCCCATTGTGCGTCAACAAATAAATTGAATTTATTTTAATTCAGTTCCCTGTGCAGTCGTATAAAGACGTGCAATACTTTTGATATGGTTAATTACGTAAACAATTACCTTTTAGGAAGTAAAACTTCATTGCCCCTTGAAGAGAGTAAATAGCCCTCTCAGTCTAGTGGTATTTTAGTTCGTATTTGAAGGATTTTTTTTATTATTTTCGGGTGTATAGTAAGTCTATTAAAAATTTAAACCCGTATAAAACATTTTTTAAATGCCTAGATTATAACATTGCTTTTTCATGTTTGGTCTCATACTTAGAAATAGAAAAATTATTAAATAACACTTTTTATTTGTTAGTACCTATTAGACGTAACATATTTTAAAATATAAGGTTTGTGAGTGAAGAGTGCAAAACTCTGTATGTTATTCTTTATAAAAGTAACGGAAACTTTTAGTTTGTAGCTTTGTATTTTTAAATACTAGGAGACATCACTGCTCGCCTGACTCGCTTATTTCGACACTTTTGTTTTACAGAGTTCGTTTAATTTTTTTTTTTTTTTTTTTGTTTACTCCAGATATAAATTTCAAAATACAATTAAAACATTCGAAACTAAAGATGGTCGGGCAACAGAATTTTTCAATAATATAAATTAAACACAACATGAGTTTTGGGACTCCATGAGTTGTATATAAAAGTGAGATTTGTAATCATTAACGGCGTACATTTGGTTTTGAGGGTGTCTATCATTCAATTACATGTATTTTTTTAAATCTAAATGATATACCAAAAACATTTTTCTAACTTTCTTCAATGTTAAAGGATAATCGCAAAACAATATTAATTATGTAAAATTTTAGGTTAATTGTAAATTCTTCAGATGTTCGTAGAGGAATGTACAGGAACACTGAAACGCTCATAACGCGAAGCGCGGGAAAATTCCACGTGAATTCACAAAATGACTGGGGCCCTGCTACGACAATACACAAATGTAACATTCTACAGGCAGCATTGTCAGGGTGCCAATCGGCGTAGAGTGCTCGCGCGTATTATGACGTAGAGAGCGTAGCGCAGCGCGGCGCGAAGCGGAGGGCAGTCGACCGGAAGTAAACGCGCGACAAATAGTGCAACGGATCAAGTGTTGCACTAAGAACAGAACAGAGGCTTTACTTTTCAACCCTTGAATGACTATCCATCTCGAATCCACCCCTCGCCCGTATATTGACGTCCCACCCCCTCCCCCCGCCCCGCGCACTTTGTCGTCATTATACTCGCACTCCGGCCCCACGCACTGATACTACTAGGGTCTCCTGCCCTCCTCCCCTCGGTGAACATCGATCTGATGTCACTTCTTTGTGAGGACTTATAATGTTATCTATATCCTAATCTTATTAGGAACGCAAAAATCGCGACCACGTCAAACTTCAATCCTCCCGTTTTCCATTTGGTCGTTAAAATATAATTGCATAATACATGCTAAGGGAAGTTGTAATCGGTGGCTCAGAATTGCACTGCAGCGCATAGGTTAGGCAATCGAATATCTTATCCTCGATATATGTTCTGCTTAAAAGTTATCCCCTGATTGCTCTAGCGATAGACCGCTAGGTTTCTCTGAATTAGTCATCTATATATATATAAATGAATGTTTGTGTGTTTGTCCTTTATGGAATCGCAAAATATTAGATAGACCATTATGAAAATTTGTATGTATACTTTTTTTCCCCCACGGAGAAGGTTTATTATATGCCCATTGATGTAACTCACCACCAAGCGGCGCGGCGCTGCAAAAGATAAAAGGTTTCAAAGCGCCTGCACACTATAAACTGCAATTACGAGACAGTTACGTATATTACATATCCAAACACTATTTGAAGGCGCTAAGTTATTATGTATATTTGTCTTTAAGATACATTTCTGATTGAACTTAAAGTTTGAGTATTAGACCACTTTATAATAAAGTACATGTACGTGCACAATGGCTATAAACATAAACATATTTTCTTGATCGTGGTAACAAGGCAAACTCTACATCGGCGTTGTAAATATAATTCAATTAAACCAGAAGTTCACATACACGGGCAAAGCTTACGAAAAGCGTGCAAAGCCGCGGGAAACAGCTAGTACTGATTAAACGTGAATTAATTAGATATTTAGTTACTTCCCTTCAAATAATTATCTATTCCTTGTCCGGCGGTTATATTCACGTCATCGTACTTGGAAAAATAAAGACCATTCTTTATACTCAATAAAGATCCCTTGCTAAGCAGAGGTAGTACATTTGCAAATATTTCCACCAATTCAATTTCCAAGTATTGTTTACCTCAGAGACAAAAGAAAGGATACAATCAATTATGTATATGTAAATGTACATCTACTTTTGGATCATCCTGTCTTTAGTATATTTCAAGTGCATATAAATAAAACAAAGATAGTACAGATACTCCGCAGTGAATTATTCACAAGTTTTATAAAATTCCGGCTAATGGATAAAATATGGATTTATTTTAATGTAGTGCTTACTTTACCAATCAACATTGTTTGAAAATTATTGTAGTAAACCGTGAAATAATTGAAAACAAACTCTGGTCACCAACACGGGAGTGCAGAAAGTGCAGAAATACGTATAATACCCGGGTTATCTTCTCTGGTTATTTTGACAAGAGCAGGTCGGTCGAGGGGGTTGCAGTGTGACCTTACGTGATTGTAAGTGCCCACCCCAAGAGATGTGCGGCGTGGGACTGTCGCAGAGACATTGTCTCTGTGAGATTTTGAGACGGACGGACGCTCTGGTGTGAGATGTTACCGAGGCACAGTCTCTAATAGAAATCCAATAAATATTACCAAGTAGGTGAATAACATAGAAATATGAAAAAGGATTTGTGAAAAATAAATGATCCGGATATCCCAACTCTGCGCTACAAGCTCCACTTTAAGAAAGCCCTTTCTATGTCTCTTCAAGGGCTGGATACAAGATTCCCATTCCATTTCCTTATCTACGAGTTGCACTGCCTTCTCTGCAGTTCAACCTAGAACTCTTTATTCGTAACCAGGTCGGGACAATTTCTGAACGAAATAAATATTTTAATAAATAAATGAACAATTGTACCTTTTCAAATGCAGATTTCACTATTTAAAAACAATGTTTCATCCCTCTGTATGGTAATGGGCTGCTATCAAATACGGGTGAGATTTGCGAATGTCATCGTAGCTGTTAGCTGATTGTAACACCAAAAAGGGTTACTAGATTGTGGAATGTCAAATAATGTTTTATAAGACTTCTTTTGAATGTGGTTTTTGCATCCTTAATGAAAAGTAATGTTAAAAAAAGGTACTCACCTCGAAAATTCTAAAAAAACGGCACTGAGCCCCGCAATAAAACTTAGATAAAATTCTAATAAAACGGTATTGAGCCCCGTAATGGAACTTTTAAGAAAATAAATAAAATATATATATAAAAAAAACTGTATTGAGCCCCGCAATGTAATTTCCCGAAACGATTATTGAACGATCTTTTTCATCGTGTGTTCAAAAACACACGGAATCTTACTACTACTTATAAACAGTATTTATTGTTCATAAATGATTTCTTCCAATACGTAACTAACTTATAACTTCTAAAAATAAGTAGCCAAATTTAGTTGTAGTACAACCGGCTTTGTTAGAATGTTAATTAAAGTTCATGAACAATAGGTTTTGCTCCAACGAAACTCGAACTCGTGTGTCTCTCATGCCGTCAATTTTATATTTCGTTTTTGGCTTAATTACGTATAGAATTTCGAAACTAACTCCGTTTACGTAATTCATCATAGAACTTTGATTGAGTGAACGTATCAAATTAAAAAAAAAAAATGGCTATTCCAAAAATCTTGAAATTCAGGAACTTGTATAAAATCGGCGTTCGGCTTGGAGTAGGGTGACGCGACATAACCAGGGACATCAACAAGTATCGGGCAGTTCCCCGCTGCAGCGCCTGGGACGTGACTTGCATCCCGGACGAATCCCGAGTCCCGGCCGATCCCATGGGACTCATCCCGCCCAATAATACCGGGATACAGCGGAACTCTCGAGCGTGATTACGGAAAGTGCGCTTTTCCGATGCTGTCAGTGGAAAGACCCCGCTCTTCATTACCCACGATCAAGAACGAAACATTACTATTCTATTGACTCTTAAAAGCCCAGATGCGATGTCTTTTAAGTAGCCATAGGTGTACTTAAAATAAATGCAACAATATTATTTTGTTTACGTTGGGGATAGACGATAAAATATATAAATAATCGTGCTATATCCATACATTAAGTTTGCGGTTGTTTATACAATAAACTATATTAATTTAATGTATTTCATATAATACAGATGCAAAATATACGGTATAAGTAAACGTTAAAATAAATAATGTGTTGTATGCAAAATTCCAAGTCGATAGCTGCATGCGTTACTATGTAGTATGATAAAATTCCGTAAGTTTACAAAGTTAACTATTTATCGAATTACTAGTAAAGTAAAAATGATTATTTTACCAGGCGAAGTTAGGGATAACAAGCCCTCTGTAACACTTAACCTCAGGACCAACGGCTTAAAGGTGACTTCCGAACCACCACCAATGGCCGGGCAGGCGGGCTACTTGTAAGGACAGGATCGCTTAGCGGTCACCCATCCAAGCAACAGCCATGCTCGACGGTTGTAGCGGGTACAACGGTTATCGCAAGATTGTACCCGCTTGCCATAATTCAGCCAAATCCCGTCGAGTGACGTGCACCATCATCGAATTATACAATCATCATGTTACGTACAGACTGAAATGACAACTTTTAAGCCTCTTGAGTCATAGGCTTCGCTAACGCTCGGACAATAAACATGGTAATATTTTAGCCGCACACACTCCCCGTATATTCGTGGTTGTAACTATAATGGTTATAAAAATTAAATTACAACTCTTTAATTAAGAATTGTGTTTAATGTAGCGCGGATACAAACTCAACTGTCAATAAGCTTAATTGAAGTTTTGTTGTTTTTTATTTCAACGTTGATAACGCTAGTGATTAAATGTTTTGTGTATTTTTTATGTTCTACGAGTAACTTTTGAAACCCCCAAAGAAAAATATATTAAAGAGTTACTGTACTGTGGGAAGTTTTAGTACTTGTGATTTTATTCACTGCGATTAAAATTAAAATTACATTGTAATGAATTAACAACAAAATGACCGTCTAACCAGGTCCTGTGCCATATTGAAGTCGAGTAGGATACGGGATATTTTACAAAGCGTCTCACTCGTTTAAGGAATATCGGAAAGTCGCCCTGGCAGGGGAGCAATCGGGACAGGACGTCCTGATCCTGATATCTGGTAAATTGCTTCTGTTGATCCTGTGTCCAGGACATTGTCCAGCTTATCAGTCGCCATTGTCGACGCCCGCTATACAGTCGGCCGCCCGCCCGATACGTTTGTATACACCCCCGGGCCTGCCCGCCTCCACCTTCTCGTAATTAACAAACTCGTATTTCGGTTCGGCACATGGGAGAGTAAACAGTCGGTAAGAGCTTCATGAGACCGTAACTGCAAAATTGTTAATTGCTGTAATTGGTAAAGTGGCAGTTGTGGTTTGTCTTGTGGTGTTTTGTATTAGTGTAAAATTATTATTTACGAGTGAGAGCATATAATTTTACTATAATTTTTTTTTAATAAAGACCGTTCTCTCCTCTAAATTGTTTTTATAAATGGCGTAAAAATTAATTTGTATATTAATATTGAACTGGTTTTCTTTAGGCCTGATTATAAGATGCCCCAAAGTCCAGCTTTATCTGACAACAACCCTCATGGAATGGCCAAAAAAGGTTTCTATTCCGGTTTTGTCCCTGAAAAACGTATCTTAAACGGATTTGACTAAAATTTGTTTGAAAAAAAGAAAATTTTAAATCGAGTGCACCACCTTGTGGATGCACGTAAATTGCTTTACTAAGTATGTATGTTTATATCTCGTACGTGTCTTCGTGGAAGGCGCGTTTTCTAGGGTTTGTGTTAATATTCTCTTTTTTTATCTGAAGTCCGTCAACTGCTTTACCGTTACAAGAAGTGGTGTTTAAAAACTGGGTTTCTTGCTAATCAAATATCTTAAGGAAGTTTTCACCCAGCGGTCTAAGTTATGCTGAGCGCCAGAGAAGGGCGGGAAGGGATGAGGGCAGGAGCCCTTTGTTTAACTTATTATGCACCCTGAACTTGGCGCATTGATTCCACCCTTTGTTCTTTGTGTGATTAGTTCAAAATTGCGCCCCTCTACATTGTAATATCCATGGGGTAATGGAGGAAAGTTGATCCCGAGTAGATTCAAGGAGGATATTATCTAATCTTCAAAGCCAGCGGTATTGGCGAGCCGAGCAAACAAATGTTGAACAGTCCCCGACAGTGGTGCTGTAGCCGGCTTCTGTTCGGTACGGTCGTTGTTGGGAAGCGTGACATCGCATGCGATCTGGTGGCCATTTCCCAAACTAGTCGGTGTTATCTTCCAGTGCTCTGTTTGTCTACTTACCGCCCCGTGTTGTCGCCAAAGTAATTATTTCGTGCCCCTCCTCCCGCACCTTTACCCCCCCCCACACCGCTCGTTGCTCGACCCTGCCAGATCCACCCGATTCTATGACGAAAAAAGGGCTTACGCTGCTTATTCAAGCAACGTAGCTTCCAGCATTCTTTCCAAGTTACGGTTAATAAGACTTTTCCAGTCACAAAGATAAAAACTATTGAGGCTCCTGGAGCATAATGAACCTCACTCAGTCTACGAAATGCACTATCGTGAACAATATGCCTTTTTTGGTGTCTTATCAATTGATCTGTAACCACACGTGGGCGTATACAATTGGGTGACACAGGGACTCTAGCCCCTCCCCCCTCGAATTTGTAAAAGGTAAATATTAAAATTGCACCCAGTATGATGATAATAATACTATTCTTTATTGCGTGAAACAATTACAATATTGCATGATATCCGTTAACGTAACTATACAGTATAAAGTACGTAACTACATTAGGTAAATGATGTTCGTCAAGATAAACACATACAGTGCAATACAATTCTTGCATGTATCGGTACCGGGGGTTTCGTTATTGCTGTTAATTTCAAAAAAACTTTCATCCCAATATAAGAATCACATCCTTTGCCTTTGACATAAGAAAATGTTTTAGTCGAGTTTTGAATTTTTTTGTTTCATTGAGTTAATTGATGCCCTCAGGGAGCCTATTGATTAGTCCGTCTCCAACTTGTGATGGCAAGTGTTCGAAGCTGCCGTTCTGTGCTGTTCGACTCGAAAGTTATCCCTGCCTCTAGTCCCGTATTGGACATCCCTGCCCCGTATTAACTCGTATTTAAGTCGGCAGTATAAGGCCACCTCGAGAATATAGAGACAGGGCAGGGTCAGCAGTCGAACCTGCTTAAAGACACCTTTGCGCGACTCCCTGGGGTTTAATTTTGAAAGAATTCTTACGGCTTTCTTTTGAGATCTGAAAACTCTTTCAATTCTGTATTTGGAACAGCTTCCCCTCAATCTCAAGCCATATGTAAAATGTGGATGTATCAGACCGAAATAGGCCATTTTTAATACTTCCACCGAACAAAATTTTGCAAGTTGCGCAGGACATGAGGCCATAAAAATCAACAATTTCCCGGACTCTTGTTTTTGAGAGTATTTTACACCTCCTGAATTACCCAATGAGTCGGTCCCCAAGAAATAATTTGCTATATACGCCACTGGCTTCCCAAATAATATAGCACACATACTATCAAGCTACATACTGTTTCAATAAATACGACATTTTACCGATTTCTATTACATTGTTTCCATAATGAACCGTATCAACTTACCCGATTACACCACGTGGAGCTCGGTTATCAATTTGCGAATCTTCATTTTGGGAGGTGAAAATATTAATCTCAGTCATTTGAATGGAAATCGTCAATACCAGCTGTGCTTTTTTGACTGTAACACGCGAGTGGAAAAATAATTAATTAAAAACAGATGGGAGGCAGAAGGGTCCGCTGGCGTTTTGGGCATTATCAGTCCATCAATCAATTGAAGCCACATTAAATATTGAGCCCTTGTAAGTGCGTGGGATTTGTTTTTAATAATAAAGGAAGAGGGAATTCGGAGTAGAAATAACCATAAGAGTAGCAGTATGAATAATGACTTGTTTGTTTTCGGCGTTCTATATTTTCAGCTAGAATTGTAAAATACTTCCTCCGTGTTTTCCTCAGTCAAATTCCTCGGTCTTAATCACTTTTATTTCGATCAACGCTTCAAATCAATCAATCATCAGTTCCAAACATTATGTGGTTGAAAATTCTTCAACCCAAAAGTTATCATTTCAAAGTATGGTGTTCCGCAAGGACACGGAATTTGTAGTATTATTCCTATATTTAATCCTAAAAATTGTCCTCTTTAAGGCTTATAAGCCTAGGTCCTAAACTCTTGTATTATTAGAATAAGAAATAAGAAGTAAGTTTGATTAAAATACACTCTTCTAAATTAATCTTTAAAAATCCCTTTGATAGGAATACTCCCTTACGTAAACTGCACAGATGTCAGATTAATCATAGAAATTCATATCATATAAAACATGATGGTGAAGTATATTGGCTTGTAGAAGATCAGGCGTTTTAAGTTCCTAAGAAATTAAATAATTCATATTTCGGGAGGGTTCTTTCTACGCCAGTGGCGTTTAAATAAATTATACTAATCGACTGTAGTTGAAGGATAACAGGTTAAATCATTTACAAATTAGAACTTTAACCTATGACCTTTCCGTTAGAGAGTTGCATCGATGAAGGTCATAAAATCCTTCAACAAATGTTTTCATGTCAAAAGCTAAGTTTTCAAGTCAGCAATTAGAAGTTTAATTCAATTTTCTACACATTTAAGGACTTACAAATGTTGAACGTTTAATTTGCAACTGAGGGATTCATTTGAATCAATTTTGAATAAGTGCAAAAATGTGTAATCTTTCATTTGTAATGGAGGGATTCATTTGCATCAACTTTGAATAAGTGCAAAAATGTGTCATCTTTAATCTGTAAAGGAAGGATTCACTTGAATCCTTTTTGAGTGAGTGAAACAATGTTCGGTGTTTTATTTTTAATTAAGGTTTAATTTGAATCATTTTTGAATAAGTACCACAATATTGAGTTACCCTAGTCGGATTTTTTGGTCACCAAATGCATCCGAAATAATTCAGAAATTAATGAATGCTGAAATTGTAATAGCGCGCATTTGGTAAAAATCAGTGTTCTTGAGGTTATAATCGGTTAATTTTTCCCTTCCCAGCCTGCGACTGCAAGAATTAATTCACCTTACATTATTTTCCCAAAATATGTCTGAAGGACGGGCAAGGTAAGAGTGACCGGTAAAGCGAACGCGGTGATCCGTAAACTGCGACCTTCATAAGGGATGCTGCAGGGTCGGCGGGGGGGGCATGAGCGGATACAAGATGGCGGAACGACATCGGTGTAAACAGGGTAATGAAGAGCCTCTCTTTAAACTGGCTAATAAATTAGGCGTGAATAGCCTCGCTTACAGGTGTCCCGGCCCGCTATTGTGGTACTGATTTAGCTCTGTCGCCCCCCTTGCTGCTATGTTGTTATTTACGTATGTTTGTTGGACTGTAATGTTAGAGTTATCCCTCTAATATTAATTATCCGCTAACTTATCCAAGTGAATTCGAATACATTTGTTTCAATGTTGTGTTAAAGCAGTGATCCTCAAAACGATTAACAAATTCTGTTTAACTGGACCAAATCTATATAAAATAATGTTTTGCGCTTAAAGGTTTATTTGGTGATAATATTAGAATGTTTGTAATCTAATTATTGTTTTGTTTGATAAATATTAATTATTTTTCTTTTTTCAGGTAAGAGACATTTCTATTCATCTGCCTTTTCCCACTCTCTTAGAGTGAGTATTAAATAATTATTAATGCACATTTTAATTGTAAAATTGTTCTTATGGATGTTTTAATGAACTCAAACACTAATTCTTTTGATATATATACAATATATACAGGGTGGTCCAGCAGGAAAACAATTTAACAAGTGATTTTAGACCTAAAAACAAGACAAAAGTTCATATAAACTTATGTCCGGAAAGGCTTCGTTACTGACATAAGGCTAGCTAAAGATCTTTGCCCAGATTTCCACTCTAAGGATTAAAAAACCCCGAGCTGAAACCATTACAATAGTAATTAACACATACATTTGAGAGTTTTATATGAATTTAAACCTGCAAATGGAATAAACTAGCAGCTAGCTAGCTAGGCTAGTAGCTAGCTGTAAGTTTGTAAACTAACTGGATTAATGATTAATAAGATAATTGATTAATTTAGAATGTGTTTGCTATTGACTTTATTTACATACATTTCCTTAGAATTAAATTCTCTACAAATTTTTACTATGGATTTTATGGATTTGATCGCCATTTAATGAAATGATAGCGACCCAAACGTAAAAAACACGTTTTTTGACAGTAAATGTTTATTTTTAAATGTTTCTCTTAATTACTATTCTAATGTTCTAATGGTTTCAGTACGGTTTCATTTAATCCTCTGAACGTAAATTTGGGTAAAATCTTTCACTAGCCTTATCTCGCTGACGAATTATTTCCAGACATATGTTTATATCAACTTTTAGCCTTATTTTTAGGTATATATGCATTAGTATGTTGTGTTACATCATATTTATACTTCTCTAATATTATAGTTGATATATGCTATATTTAATGAGACTCACAAACTGACATAGTAAGAGTAAGATAAGTAGTAAAGCGAAAGATAAGATAGGATAAGAACTAAATACGAGAGGCATGTCTTAGCAAATCCCCAGTATAAACAATCCTCTGAAATACGATCGCCTTTGATCGTATCCAAGTCTATCAAAACATCGGACAATTTGTGAGGTAAATATTGAGATCGCGATCTTGTGGTAGTCCCGGATAAATATTTCTTGCCGTCTTATATTTCTTCATGTTCTATGTTTCGAAGTGAATATTAAATATGCGTTTTCGGAATTAGTTTATTTCAACATGGTATGGTAAATGAACTACCAATAGTATTTTCATTTTTGCTCAAATCCCTTTTTATGTAGCCGACACTATAAAGGCAATCGTGTAGCGTTTCTAATACTATAAAAATAATTAGAAAAGTAGTACTACTAAACGGTTACTACATAAGTATTTATTTGGAAACTCTAATTCTTTGGCTTTACTTAAAACTAAATGCTTAATACGTCCATATTTGAATTGAGCAGCCCCTTCGGAATTCAAGGGAAGATAATATTTAGGTGCGCAGTGAGGTTCATGTTTTGGGAATTACTGCGCATGCAACCTTAAACTGTATGTTAGTGTTGTAACAAGTATCAGTCCTGTGTGTAACTGTTTTTAGTGCGCAAAACGTCTGCGTTATTTTTTACATTATGGAAGTGAGAGTAGCAAGTGAATATGGTTCTGTATCTTCATACTGTTTAGAGAAGAGCATTGGGCCAAATTTATCGGCTGTTTTGTATTTTTCGTATATGAACATTTTTGCTGCAACGCAAGCTGGTAACCCTCTAAAGTTGGACAAATGTTAGTCAAAACTTCCCCACTTATCAATTGGCGGCCATTATTCGTCACCAAACTATCAGAATTTTCCAATTTTCCACATTTAGATCATACTTGCCCGCAGAATTAACCGCAAATTTCAAACTCAGTTATCTTGAGGACCAAACATTTGGAAGACTACTGTGCTTACATTTCATTCTCCTGTTAAAGAGATCTGTGTGTACTTTGGACCCAGAGACTATATATGGCCTTATTGCCATCTTTGGACAGAGGGGGAAGAGTCGTAGTTGTGACATGTTGCACATGTAACTTTAATTTCAGTCAAATATCTTATTTTCACCCCTAGAACAGCCCTTAAATTTACTGATTCGATTTTGTAACATTCTGTTTACATTTTAGTGCGTAGGTTAAATGTCTAGAGCTAGAGACAATCTGCGTTGACCTGGCAATGCCTTTTGAATCATTATTATCCCTTCCCTTTCACGGTTTTGACGTAATATTACGTTCAAGGCTTGTGCGTAAAAGTGTGCTACTGACGTAATATTACGTTCAAGGCTTGTGCGTAAAAGTGTGCTACTGACGTAATATTACGCTCAAGGCTTGTGCGTAAAAGTGTGCTAATGACGTAATATTACGTTCAAATCTTGTGCGTAAAAGTGTGCTACTGACGTAATATTACGTTCAAGGTTTGTGCGTAAAAGTGTGCTACTGACGTAATATTACGTTCAAGGCTTGTGCGTAAAAGTGTGCTACTGACGTAATAATGCATCGTTGCTCCTGTTTGAGTCTGTTGTCTGCCGTAATATTGCGCAAGTAGCATTTCTATAACCCCTGTGCGCCGCATTGTTTTGGCGTTTTCCACTAGATGTCAGCACTAGGTGTCTGTCATGAGTTCGTTGTTGCATCCCACCCGACCAGGAATATCTTTTGGTTTTATTTCTAGTGTTCACTGTACCACGAAAATATCCGACGCACAAATATGCGGCCGGCTTCTTTTGCTTGATGATTACATGTACTCGGATAGTGAAAACTGCTTAGTGGGCAGTACATACAAATTTTGCAAAAAGAGAGTTAAAAACTACTATTTTTGTATAAAAACATATATAATTAAACTCTACAAACCTGTCTCTGGAAAAACACATAGTTTAAGGTAAAGAAAGAAAACCTTTAAGGGGTTATGAGTATAACCTACATGACGTGCTTACTTATATACTTTGCCCCTATTTCAGTTCGTATAGTAGGGAACTTATGTAGGTACTCTACCAGTTAAATATGTAAATAGAGGTGCATTCAAGTTTTATTCATATCTTTTATTTCGATTCTTTTGTAAATTCTGTTCACGATTATTAAATGCATTGTTTTGCTACTGGAGTAATAAAATAGCGAACCTTTTTCATATATCCCAGAGTTGGTAATTGTTATTGTAATTTTGTGTGTAGCTCTAATTTCTATTATTAATAAATTTTCAAGAAAACGAGCATTACTTCATGGAAAACATACCCGTGGATAGTATAGTTATGGTAATAATCACGATTAAGATTTTACCATATTCGATTTTTTAAGACAACATATTTGTGCAACGACAAGACGCCAATGCGATAAAACTATTACAGGGTTTCAATAAAGGGAAATTTGTTTCAAGGGAGGAATGAAAATTTATAACACACGACATTAAAGCTCCATTACAGGCGATTGACACCTCAGACTACTTAAGCTGTTCCATTAACGGGCGACTCTCACGTTTCTGCTAACATTTTGACAACCGCCCGGTGTCCCGGCAGTCCCGTCCCGTCCCCCGGGACGCGATTAGAGCTTACCACGTCATTCCCGGAGATGTTTGCTTCGCTCTCCTCCTTTGTTTTACGTCCCATCTCCACTGACCGTCTCCTATTTCTCGCGCCCGTCCCGTTCCTCTCCCCGACGTTCCTGTCAGATTTAGAAAATGGAAGTTCCGCCTTCACCTTCTTCTGAAAGCCCTGACGGGCACTTTGTTTGCCAGGCTGTTTGTTGGCGCGGAAAACATCTCCTTGATGTATGCTGCTTTCGCTGTTTGGCCTTCACGTTCAACCTCTCTCCGATTTCAACCCGTACACTTTTGGCATTGACGGCATCCTAATAAGACAATAGTTTCTATAAACAAAGACACATTTTTTATAAATAGGCAATCACCTGTCCCATATGAATGAAAATTATGATAAAATTTAGTATTTTCATTACTGTATATTAATTTCACTAGGATCTGTTACACAAAATGCATTTTTCTGCAACAGATAATTCTTGTAGTATTTTAGATTTTCTGCCAACATTTCTTAAATTCCTATCTAGCTCACGTGAGAACAAGCCCTTAAAACACAAGTTTAAAGACATGTAAAACCTTTAAAACTTATTTTTTCAAATTTAATCAGTGCAATGTTTCGTCTTTTTGGTTTTTTTATGTTTCAACTGATGTCCTAGGTTTGAATTTGACATCTGAAGAAGACGATACATTTCAATTTCGAAACGTAGTGCTCTATTATTGTAACATAACATTACGATGGCAAATGTCTGAAATCCTGTTATCCTTTTGGCAATAACAAACTTTAAACAGAAAACAAATTAATCACTTCCCCTAACAAAAGTTATCTAAAATTCCGTCGCACTTTTTCTACAGTAGTATTATGATTTGTTTTGTACAGTGTTTGTCTAAGTATTTCAATTTTAGCTCTTATTTTACAAAATAGAATATAACGAGCTCATCGCAACACTTTTTAGTCTTTAAATTTTAGTTTACGTTTAATATTATGTATTACGGGTTTGTAACACCCGAAGAAGAGAATAGACTCCATTCACGAAACTTATTGGTATATTTTTGTAACGTAACGATACTAAAGATCCGAAATAGTATTATCCTTTCAAATCACTCATTGTGAATAATGAACTTAAGCAAAGAGCAAATAAATCACTTCCAAAGAAAATTGCCATTATCGACTCGTACTTTTTAACACTATGATGAACAAAAAATTTAAGTAGGAAACAAAAACTTATATGAATCCAAGAAAAAAATACCGTGTACAGTACTTGGGCCAAGTATACGAAAGTAATGCCAGAATAAATGTTGGCTACGGGGTTGATGATGTTGTTTATCCTTTAAAAACGGCGCAGTTACCTCTAATGCAGGTGGGCGCCCACCGGACCCCGGAAGTCTCCTCTTAGCCGTACAACAATAACCATAATGGCTGTCCTTCCGGCAGCTACCCCCCTCCACCCACCCACAACCCTCTCCGCTTTCACGAGAGAGTGATCAACTTTTCATTAGATATGATAGATTACCAGTTGGAGATCCACGGTTTCGCCACTTTCGTTGTCGCCTCCCCAATGTTTGTTTATCAATTAATTGCCACTCCGTCGGCTTGCGCTCGATTATACAAAAACCCACAAGAGAGTGCAGTTGAGGGAGGAGCCTATTTTGCCCGTGACCATGGAGCGGCCAACGAGAACTGAGCGACGTTGCCAAACTTGTTCCCCGCTGTAACTACAAGCCGCGCGAGAGTCCAGCGTTCTTAAAATACTTAACCGTTACGCTCGAAAGAAATGTTAGAGCTGTCTTGAATTAATTAACTATATATTACAAAATGTGATTTTACGGTAATTTAAAAAAAAGTACATGTCTGTACCTTATTTCCATGTTGAGTTAAATGGATTGAAATAAATTATTGTATTATATTACTCATATACGAAGATCGTAGGATTAAAATCTTTAGCCGAAATATAAGAAAGTTATCAAATACATCTGAAAATATATGTTCTTTTCCATAAATATACTTATTCAGTACATAACGGTGGGAATTGTTGCCGCAACGGTTTTGTTACGAACTTCGGTTCTCATAAATTTATAACCATTTGAAAGCATTTTTCCTACCTGGCTATTAATAGTCTTGAATCTGTGTTATGTAAAATTGTTTTCACACGTGGGTGATTTAAATATTTAAACTGGCCATAGTTGAAAATCATACAGCACAAGTATTTTTCTAATATGAATGCACTTTCTTATAAAATTCTAAAGTAAACGGTTTTCTATAACATCCAATGAAATTTGAACACAGTACATAATAGATGATGTCAGACGAGTGAAAATGTGCAGGAAACGGGTGCAATACCTGTAAAACAAAAGCCGCACCAGCCAGCAGTGGGTGGTAATACAAGACGGATGAGTCATACTGTTTCCAAGAAAACAGCCCCTTCCTCCTTCCGGTCTCTGACCGTCAGTCAGTGCCTATTGACTCATAATCAGTGTCGTACTACGACAGAGGGGAATTTCCCACATCGAAAAGAATCACGCAGGATCTCAAACAAAAACTTAACGGATCGGTAACTTCAACAAACAGATTATTAAGGGCATGTTTGGTTTCAGGTATAAGAAAACCAATGAATGGTAGAAAAGTTTTTATTGGAACTAAATGATATTGTAGCGGCTCGTTTAAAATTTTTGAGAACTATGCAAGAGCTTAGAGAATCTGGTGATTGTAGTCCCGTATATTTACCTCGATGAAACATGGGTTAATGATACCATAACTGGAAAATACATATGGCAGGATACGACTGAGTTTGGTGGACTAAAGGTTCCTCTCGGCAAAGGTAGAAGATTAATAATTTGTCATTGTCGGTTCGGCAAAAGATAGGTTTTGCAAGAATGTAAGTGGGTTCGGACTATCACGATGAAATGAACGCTGATTCGTTTAGAAAATGGTTTAAAAAATTGCTATGCAATTTTGGAAGAAGGCTCGATCATCGTTATGGACAATGCTCCATACCATTCAGTTACTCGCCGAGAAAATTCCAAATTCGTCGTGGAGAAAGGAATAGATTCAAAATTGGCTGTCTCGAAAAAAACGTACAATACTGTATGAAAGAAACGAAAGCAGAAATTATAATGAGGGTTCTCCCATATAAAACCCAACAAAAAACTTATGAACTCGACGTATTAGCCAATGAAAATGGGACATACAGTTGTCAGGCTCCCTCCTTATCACTGCCAGTACAATCCCATTGAAATGGTATGGGCCTCAAGTGAAGGGAGAGGTAGCACGTAAATAATAAGACATTTAAAATAACCGACGTTGAGAAACTTGTTCATGATGCTCTGGACAAAGTGACTAAAGAAGACTGGCAATCAAGAGTTCAGCACGCAGAAGCCTTGCGGCAAGCTGATTTTGAAAAGGAATGTATCCGCACAAGTGTTGTAGAGCAAATAATTTTAAACTTAGCAGACAATTCTGAAACGTGTAGCAGTGAGGCAGAAAGTGAAAATGAAGAAGACTCCGAAGTTTTGGCTACGATATTGCCGCCTGAGAGCGAATAAATAATATTTACAAGTGCAGAGGTAAGAATATTATTAAGTCAATCATGCTTTTTTTTAACGTATTTCATTTTAAAATAGTAGGCCCTAAAAGTTATTTAGTGGAAAATTTGATTATTTCATAATTTAAAAATATAATTCTTCGATAATTTAAAAATTGATTATATTGTTGAATGTTTTTAAATTATTTTTAATCAAGCAACACGTCATGCAGTTGTCCAATATAAGCAACATGTATATTAATTTTGTGTGTGTTTAGTAATCGTTTAAAATCACTGAAAAGATTCTTGTATCGTATGGAAATAAGCAAGTACTTTACTCCGACTAACTGACGGGACGATTTGTTTTTGTTTTAATCGATAGCTAGTTTGTATTAACATTAATAAACTATACAAGTAATTTAAATATAATATAGGAAATTGTCAACGCATTTTAAATATTGTTTATCAATTATACTGATAAGTTTTAAATGTTCAGTATCAGTGTTAGTTGTGACAGCGCAGCGGTTTATCAGCCCACAATGCGCCAGCCGTGCCGGGCGGCCAGCGGCAGTTGTGTGGCAACGTCGCGCAGGCCAGTCCCATTCTATTGGTCGCCCCCAACTGCACTCTCTGGTGGTTCCTTGTATAGGTCGTTGAGCGCCGCATTTTTACCGCTGTTTACCTCATCGACCGCTTCACGCCTCGGTGGCCGCTAAACGTACGCTCGTCCCTTTGACATGAACACCACCTGTCCGTCCACCAGGTCGTCAATCCACCCCCTCTCCCCTCGTTCCGTTGTCCTGTAAAGTTGTCTTTTTACGGTAATCGGACATTTTTATATCAGATTAAGTCAGAAACTCAGAATTTCCCTTACGACACATAATTGTATTTTGGAAAAAATATTATATTAGCGGCTAATCAGTAAATTAAAGTCTCGTACCAAAAATTCATTTTTAATTTTCAACTTTACGTTTCTTACTACCCGCATGTAATAAACCGAATTTGAGTCCCTCCCGCAGTCCTCAAACACTCTAAAGTCCTTATTTTTGATCGTATAGGACTATAGGAGATGTCTCATTTAATTTAAAAGGAGTGTACTTTTTAAACATTTATGGAAAGCAACCTTGAGAAAATAATAGAACTGGATATTTGCCAACGCTGTATGGTATAAAATCTACGACGTTTCGAGGATTGAAATCTATGGTCTTCATCAGGTGAGAAGACAATGTTTTCATAAACATGCTGTTAAAATAAAAACGTGCGAAATGTTAAACCTCACACTTCTTTACTCCGTTATCTTTGCTCACAAACGTACTGGAGTTTTCATTTCAAAAATAAGTTTTATACGCATCAACATGATTTTTTTTGAGATCAGTTGTGAAAAAAACATATATCACAGTTATTTTACGTAATTTCTGAAAAAGTGCACTCCTCAAAAAAATAAAAAAGGTTTCTTGCTGTGATTATAAATAAGGTTGTAAAACTGTCTGAGGGTTAATACTGTCCCGATGGTATTAAGATCAAGTTGCCCAGTAAATTCGGTTCTTAAAGTCATGTTGCCTTTTTTACCCGAATGCAAAAGTGTCTCTATCAATAGGAGCATCGCCATAAAATGTCCAGCAGCCCAAAGAAACGCGTTAAGAAACAATGAAGGTCTCAGCAGACGGGAGGAGTTAAGCTGATATAATATTACTGAAGAAAATAAAGACCTCACGAAAAGAAAGTTAGGCCAAAAATATTCAGCGGATTGTGAATTGGAAAAGTTGAATCTCATTTCGGCAATCGGCAGTTCATGCAGTGAGCAGGCGTCGATTCTGCCGCTTGAACCTGCTCGACCCAACTGCGTTATTTGATCGGATAGCTCCGTTTAGCCCACTGATTTATGACACTTCATTTTGTTCTCGCCGTCCGATTTTTAACTGGAAAACTTTATAAAATGTGTCACAAACCCACTTTGAGTTCATTCAAGAATCGGTATATGTTTTTTTGTGAGCTTCGTTATTCTTTATACACTACTTGCTTTCTGGGAGTTTCCAAACAATATACGTAATTGTTATTGATTTGAGCCCAAAAGTGGTAAATGGATAAGTGATGGTATTAAATGAGTATTTATGGTAGACAGTATCTGTAAACAGTGCAATAAAAATATTTATACACCTGAATAAAAGTAACTGCTGTGTGTATATAACCTCTAAACGACACTGTGCCTCCCCCCCCCAGAAAAAAGATCAGGCGTTTCTTGCGTAATAATTAAAGTGATCAACTAAATCAAATCGTATTTTTGGTTCGAATCCAGATTTTTTAGAATACAAGCGTGTAAATCACTTATGAGCTGAAACAATGCCATATAAAGTTAATTTAAAAGCACATAAAAAAACAAAATATGTTTTACGAAACTGAAGCATTAATTATTATATTTGGTCATTCCTTTTGTTAGTAGACAAACTTATGTTATTGGTCTTTCATCGCAAAGTTAAAATTTGCTGCAATGTGAGATGTTAATATACTTACAAAAAAATCATAAATGACTGTGAGGTCATAGTCAACTGTTATTATGAAGCCTCTGACTGGGAATCTGATGACACAGTAAGCCCAGTTTGGCCAGTGCAGCAAACTGGCTTGTCTTTACTTCATATATGTCCAGGTAGAGTGCATACGGACAAAGTTTGCAGATTATAACAGCTGATAACAGATCCAGGACCTATAATACGCCCGACTTGTGTATAAATTAAACAGCTGTTGGATTTCTTGACAGCTGATGAAATCAACAAAAAATATGGTTCAAAATGTGTATAATTTGCCGTCGGACTTGTCACAACGGCAAGACACGTAAAACATTATTAAATACTGGAAAGGAATAAAGTGAACAACAAAGCCTTATTAAAGTGCAGAGATTACGTTCCTAAAGTAATATTCAACAAAGAATAAAAGGTTTACAATTACTCAGTAAAACCCAATAAATATAGTTTGACCTTAATTTAATCCTTTACTTCTTAGTTATGGCTAATGTTGATTAGTGTGCTCTCAATCAAGTTCAAGAAACAACGGTTGAGTGTACCTCTGAGGGTGACTGATACAGTGATTTTATCACTAAATCACTAAATTGTGTGGTTTAACTTTTTAGTTTAAGTGCTGGGAATAGTTTGAAGCTATGGTAATATCCGGTTAAAAGTTTGCTCTCAAGGATATTCGGCCGTTAGATGTTAAAAGGAACTCTAAATTACTAGTCACGCTTTACATTATCGCATGAATAGACACAAAGATGTTATAGAAAGAAAATAAATCTGACAGTTTTACACCATAATATGAGAACACTCGCAAACAAGATAAAATATCTGACAGTTTCTATATCCAGGCATCAGAACACTCGTTGTGAACAAGATAACAAATCTGATAGTTTTTATATCGTAACATCAGAACACTCGTTGTTGAACAAGATAACAAATCTGAGATAGTTTTTATATCGTAACATCAGAACACTCGTTGTGAACAAGATAAAAATCTATATAGTACACATGAACACCTGTTTTATAAGATATCTGACAGTTTACACATCAGAACACTCGTTGTGAACAAGATAACAAATCTGATAGTTTTTATATCGTAACATCGACACAGAACACTCGTTGTGATCAAGATAACAACATCTGATAGTTTTTACACCGTGACACCAGAACACCTGTTTTAAGCGATAAGACATCTGACAGGTTTTACACCGTGACACCAGAACATCCGTTTTGAGCGATAACATATCTGACAGTTTTTACACCATGATATGAGAACGCTCGCAAACAAGAGAAAATATCTGACAGTTTTTATATCCAGACATCAGAACACTCGTTGTGAACAAGATAACAAATCTGACAGGTTTTGCACCGTGACATGAGAACACTCACAAACAAGATAACATATCTGACAGTTTTTATACCGTGATATCAGAGAATTTATTTTGAATAAGATAACCTATCTGACAGTTTTCATACCGTGATATCAGAACATTTATTTTGGATAAGATAACCTATCTGACAGTTTTTATACCGTGATATCAGAACATTCATTTTAATCAAGATAACATATCTGACAGTTTCACACCTTCACATAAAAACACTGATTGTGAACAAGATAGCATATCTGATAGTTTTTATATAGATACATCAGTACTCTCTTAACTGATTTTTTAGATACCAGCTGTTTTAAATGTATATTAAATAAACGCTATCCAAATTTATGTGGATAACAACAAAAACACTATAAATCAGAATAGCCTATTGTAGGACATAACATTATTCTCTTGGCGGTTTTATGATCCACCTGCACCTCGAATTGGTACAAACCCGCTTTCTTCACATTGAGCACTAGTCACGCACCGTGTCTGGTACAAATCAGCCGTGTTCTAGTCGTGAGTGCCCACGACTCTCGTGGAGCGCAGAGGTATCTTGGCTGTGACGAGGAGATCAATGCTTCTCTGTGTCCGCGGGTATATTTGTGTACGATAGAAGCACCGCACATTTAATTAGTGTGCATGGCCCGACTCCAGGCGAGATATCTGGCGAGATAAGCGTTCAAGGCGGGTCGACCGTCGCTCATTCTGTCGATCGGGCGTAGGAAGTGAATTCCTCGCAACTTGTGTGTTGGATTTGTCCAAATATTTCGTAGAATTTCGTGAAATGTGTGTGTAAAAATATGTTATGTTCGTAAGTCCCGATTTTTACTGTATAAGTGTTTCTTACGTGGTATTGTTTTACATACAATTAAGTAATTTGTTATTAAAGACAAACCCCAAAGTAGCGTATATGCACTCAAATTGTCATGTACGTAAAACACTCAAAAATTGAAATTTCGTACCTCAACAACTGTCACCTTTACGTCCTTATAATAATAATAATAATTCTTTTATTGCATTTGAAAAGTCAGGTTTATATTATTAGTTAAAATCCCTACTATACACATTCATACTTACAATACTCATTCAAACATACATCTCTTGCCCATTCACGCCAACATTCATTTAACGAGACTCGGGACTCTAACTAATTAACTTTTTTTAAATATTTTGATTCTGACTCTCTCAGTGCAGCCAGCCACGAACTCTTCGACAGAATAAAACGCATTCGACACCAGTAGGCGCTTCAGAAGAGCTTTAAAAAATTATGGTTTTCGGAAAACGTGTAATATTTTCAATGACTGTAATTCCCAGAGGAACCTTTTCTGTGATCTGGTTCTGCGACCGTGTACGGATTGTCGGTCAAGACATTATGCGATGTCGCTATGACGTCATGTTCGGTGGGCAAGTGGGCACGACCAGGACACGGTCACCACCCTCCCCCACCACCCCGGAGTGTTGTGGTCTCCGGGCCCCACCGTATTTAATGCTATTATATACTGATTGTCTAATACATTATGCAGATCGCCACGTCCTCACTGTTGCCGGCATAATTGGCACGAGCTCCCTCCTGCCACCGAAAACATCGAACGCCGCCGCCGCAAAATGGAAATGGAATGCCGGTCAGACCGCTGTACAGAGCTGCGTAATGGATTCATCGCAGACACGGGATCGCCATTTGCTCGGCCGCAGCGCCCGTCCCAATACACAAAAGTTGGAATTTACAGATCGAAGATTTCCACGGATATTTATTCTGTTGTTATTTTATGAGTCACTTAAAAAGCGATACGGATCACCAATAAATACCTGTTATTATTTAACACCCAAATCATACATGCTGAGAACACTTTTTATGTGCCCCTCTAAGTAATCAATTATTAAATTTTAAATATAGCAGACAATATTTTTAAAATATGCATCAACTTTTGAAATATTTTCTAATGAATTACGATGACTTGGGAATTTCTAGTTGTGAAATCTAAAATAAAGTCCTACACAATTGCACGTAAAAAAATTAAATTTATTAATTCCCAGACGAGATTAACTGAGCGACAATTAGCTAGAGCGCTGAAATATTCCAAAGCTAAATGGCTTGTAATCAAACCTCGTATGATCTTGTTAGGGTCGGATTATCTAATGGGATAAAACGATTTATTATGTATGAAATTAAAATGGAGTGCTTTTGTTACAACAAGTTTGACTGTGAAATTAGTGACGATCGGTACAATGAGAGAGCTAGTATTGCAGGGTGTTCTCTGTAGAGGTTGGTCTCATTCTAGTGAGAGCTGTAGAATGATTCGTAACAGGGGTTGTAGAATAATTTGTAGCTCGAGTTCGAGAATGACTAGTAGTAATACTTCTACAATGATTCCTAACAAAAGATCGTTCTTAGCGGACGGTGTAAAGAAAGAGCTAGCATGTAATGTAATGTTAGCATTTCGACAGTCGATGTACCAGAGCATCCAACTCTTGGTTGTTAGATTTGTGACAATAGATGTAGCAAGATCTGTAGAGTTTTCCGTGGCTAGGATAGATCAGTAAACGACGATATGTTAGTTTTGCAATTGTAAATGAGCTTACAGGTCTAAAATGTGTCTTACAGCAGGTAAAATTGTGCTGTTAGATTTGTGACAATCAATTTAGCACGAGTTCCATAATTTTCCGTGGTTGCAGCCAAGTTGATTTTGTAACACTCGCTGCAGTGAAAGATGTGGATGGCTTCAATCGTCAACAATGTAGTATTCTTATGATGTAGATGTACCAAGAGCTCTAAAACGGGTCTTAGCCAAACAATGCGAGTTCTAGAACTTTCTGTGGCTGCAGCAGTCTACAATGTCAAGTTGATATTATGACACTCGGTGCAGTGAAAGATGTATAATAGCTTGAATCGTCAATAATGTGGTATTTTCATGACAGTCGATGTACCAAGAGCTCTAAAACGGGTCTTAGCCAAACAATGCGATGTTAGCTTTGTGACGATCGATGTAGCAAGAGCTCTAGAATGATCCGAGGCTGCAGCAGTATATAATGACAAGTTTGTCTTGTGACACTCGGTGCAGTGAAAGATGTATAATACCTTGAAGCGTCAATAATGTGGTATTTTCATGACAATCGATGTACCAAGAGCTCTAAAACGGGTCTTAGCCAAACAAATGCGATGTTAGCTTTGTGACGGTCGATGTAGCAAGAGCTCTAGAATGATCCGTGGCTGCAGCAGTATATAAATGACAAGTTAGTCTTGTGACACTCGGTGCAGTGAAAGATGTATAATACCTTGAAGCGTCAATAATGTGGTATTTTCATGACAATCGATGTACCAAGAGCTCTAAAAACGGGTCTTAGCCAAACAATGCGATGTTAGCTTTGTGACGGTCGATGTAGCAAGAGCTCTAGAATGATTCGTGGCTGCAGCAGTATATAATGACAAGTTTGTCTTGTGACACTCGGTGCAGTGAAAGATGTATAATACCTTGAAGCGTCAATAATGTGGTATTTTCATGACAATCGATGTACCAAGAGCTCTAAAACGGGTCTTAGCCCAAACAATGCGATGTTAGCTTTGTGACGGTCGATGTAGCAAGAGCTCTAGAATGATCCGTGGCTGCAGCAGTATATAATGACAAGTTTGTCTTGTGAAACTCGGTGCAGTGAAAGATGTATAATACCTTGAAGCGTCAATAAATGTGGTATTTTCATGACAATCGATGTACCAAGAGCTCTAAAACGGGTCTTAGCCAAACAATGCGATGTTAGCTTTGTGACGGTCAATATAGCCAAGAGCTCCAGAACTTTCCGTGGCTGCAGCAGTTTATAATGCCAAGTTGGTCTTGATGACACTCGGTGCAGTGAAAGATGTGGAATAGCTTGAATCGTCAATAATGTGGTATTTTCATGACAATCGATGTACCAAGAATTTTAAAAACGGGTCTTAGCCAAACAATGCGATGTTAGCTTTGTGACGGTCAATATAGCAAGAGCTCCAGAACTTTCCGTGGCTGCAGCAGTTTATAATACCAAGTTGGTCTTGTACACACTCGGTGCAGTGAAAGATGTGGAATAGCTTGCATCGTCAATAATGTGGTATTTTCATGAACAATCGATGTACCAAGAATTTTAAAACGGGTTCTTAGCCAAACAATGCGATGTTAGCTTTGTGACGGTCAATATAGCAAGAGCTCCAGAACTTTCCGTTGGCTGCAGCAGTTTATAATACCAAGTTGGTCTTGTAACACTCGGTGCAGTGAAAGATGTGGAATAGCTTGCATCGTCAATAATGTGGTATTTTCATGACAATCGATGTACCAAGAATTTTTAAAACGGGTCTTAGCCAAACAATGCTATGTTTAGCTTTGTGACGGTCAATATAGCAAGAGCTCCAGAACTTTCCGTGGCTTGCAGCAGTTTATAATGCCAAGTTGGTCTTGTAACACTCGGTGCAGTGAAAGATGTGGAATAGCTTGAATCGTCAATAATGTGGTATTTTCACGACAGTCGATGTACCAAGAGCTCTAAAACGGGTCTTAGCCAAACAATGTGAGTTTCTAGAACTTTCCGTGGCTGCAGCAGTCTACAATGTCAAGTTGATATTATGACTTCGGTGCAGTAAAAGATCTAAATAGCTTGAATCGTCAATATTGTGGTATTTTTCATGACAGTCGATGTACCAAGAGCTCTAAAACGGGTCTTAGCCAAACAATGCGATGTTACCTTTTGTGACGGTCGATATAGCAAGAGCTCCAGAACTTTCCGTGGCTGCAGCAGTTTATAATGCCAAGTTGGTCTTATGACACTCGGTGCAGTGAAAGATGTGGGAATAGCTTGAATCGTCAATAATGTGGTATTTTCATGACAATCGATGTACCAAGAATTTTTAAAACGGGTCTTAGCCCAAACAATGCGATGTTAGCTTTGTGACGGTCAATATAGCAAGAGCTCCAGAACTTTCCGTGGCTGCAGCAGTTTATAATGCCAAGTTGGTCTTGTAACACTCGGTGCAGTGAAAGATGTGGAATAGCTTGAATCGTCAATAATGTGGTATTTTCATGACAGTCGATGTACCAAGAGCTCTAAAACGGGTCTTAGCCAAACAATGTGAGTTCTAGAACTTTCCGTGGCTGCAGCAGTCTACAATGTCAAGTTGATATTATGACATTCGGTGCAGTAAAAGATCTAAATAGCTTGAATCGTCAATATTGTGGTATTTTCATGACAGTCGATGTACGAAGAGCTCTAAAACGGGTCTTAGCCAAACAATACGATGTTAGCTTTGTGACGGTCGATGTAGCAAGAGCTCTAGAATGATCCGTGGCTAGGGCAGTACGTTACCAAACTGTCAGCCAAGTAGCTCGCGTTGCTTATGCTTGTTAGGTGGATCCAAACTTAGTAGCGTCCAGTCACGCCACCCAACTTCACGATTCCATTTATTTCTGTACGTTCAGTGTTGTATTTTTCGTGAAGTTATTGGTCTTGCAGTTTAGCCCTGTGTTGTTTTTCGTTATGTTTTTCACTCTTTTCATGCTTTTTAAAACCAGGATTTATGTATAGTAACATTATTTCGAACTGTTGCTGTAACTTTTATAGCGCATTTTGCCAAATTTACAAAATTCGTTTCAACGCAATTTTTTCGGTACGTATTGAAATGATTCTGTAACAGGGGTCCATCACTTGTTGAGACTGCAATTTACATGGAATATAATCCAAACCGGCCGTCATCTTGTTAAAACTTGTAATTGTTCGCTGAATGGACCCCTTGAGAAGGTTGAGTGCGGGGAATAAGTAGAGCTTGGCAAAGCAAGGGCGCTTAAAGACAACCACCGCAATCAGAAGAGCGATTATTCAGGGAGAAATGGCGGGAAAATTGCGGAAGCGGTGGGATGGCGGGTAGTGGCGGCGGCGGCGGACGCGGAGTCCGATGGCTCGGGCGGTCTCTCAATCCGATGTTATTCATCACAAACCCTTTCTCGCCGCTCAATTAGTAAAACTCCCAGCTCGGGATTTAATTCACGTCGTTACCGAGTCCTAAAAACCCTCTCAACTTTATTTTCTGCTCGCCCGATTGAATCAAAACAGAAAGAAGTCCTTTTATATTTCCCCCAGAATCGGTTCATTGTGTCGCCTCTCGCGACTCTCGGCCGTCCCTTTGTTAACACTACTTCCCTCGCTCTATAACTTGCACTTGTTGATTTTATCACCCGAGGCTATTGTTAAGGATACTCTCATCGAACTTACCTTCTGCCCGCGCGCTGTTTGAACACCTGGGATTGACGTTCGCTTTTCTTTTGAAGTCACTCGTTAAGATTTTCTTTGGGTTAAATAACGGCTCGTTTCAATACTCTCGGCCCACCGAGAGTTTCCTTCCTCTTAAGCAATCGGCGGTGACGTGGCAGGAAAACCGATTTCCTCTTAAACGATGTAAGTAAATTTTTTACGCCTTGATTAAATGTGGGTTGCGCATTCTTGGCACAATGGCTGACTTAGTTTTATACGTAATTAAAAAAGAACATTGACACATTATGTAAACAGGCTTCAAAATATGAAAACTATAATTAACAAACTATAACATATTATAATAAATAATAACAATATTATATAACAATTAAAAGTAATAAAATCTCATAAAAATAATAATAATTATTAGCTTATTAACACTTTTTAATGTAAAAGATCCATTAATAAACCTTTTATTTCCTTGGAGATTTATTATAGCGGGCCTCTTTTAGTATCATTCTAGCCAGGAAAGATGAAAGACGTGTCGATAGTAAGCTTCAGAACACATTCTGAATGTGTTGTATGACGAACCTGTACACGAATTTCTGTAAGTTAATCGGTCATATTTTTTAAGAGAGAGGGGGTTTTAAGACAGTTTTATGAAACTACAATATCATTGAAGTTAGGGAAAATATGTGCCGATCGTAACCTCTAGAACGTGTGTGAATGTGTCTTTTTAAAATGAACTTTACTATGTTACGTAAATTAATTAATCGGATATAATTTTCTGAAAAATGGTGTGTTAAGGCTTATTTTAATATAATACTTTATTATAGCACATTTAAGTATAACACAAAATAAGCCGTTTTCGGGACCAAAAGTTAATGCGGTCGGTAAAACACTTTGCCGACATATGTGTTCTAGGCAATAACGCCAGATGAACTGGTCTTGATAATTAATCGTTGTGGATTGTCTTCCGTTTTAGCAGTGATACGTGTGTTGCTCAAGTTACTACTGGCCAGTGGGGGGGGCGCGTGTTTTAGTAACAATCCAGCCCAAAAGTTACTCACATAAATACTTCATGTTGACGCAGTCAACTTTTAGGTTATGTCAACCGGGGCTAGCGGGGGAGGGAGGTTGTTCAACAAATGGAACGGCCGTAGCGAAAACTTAACGTAATCGCATTAAGCATTGTGGCGGGCAGTTTGTTTATCCTCTACTCCCCCCTCCTCCTCCCCCCCCCGGCAGCCACCAACAATCGCCCTCTATTATATAATGTTCTCATTTAACAGTCTTCTATTTTGCGGTTTTGTTTTTGTATCTGACATGAAACAGTGCGTTTTAATGCGGTATGCGGTTGATCCATCCGCTGGACATGGCTCTCCCATTACCAAACGCCTGGTCATATGTAAATTATTAAAAGTTATCAGTGGAAACAATTATTCATTCCAGTAATTGATTTTGAGCCTGTATATTTCTATATAAAATATTTACGAATATTTGTGTTTCAAACTGATAACCATCAGGATAGTAGCATGGTACGATAATTAATACAAGTATTGTTAATTTACTGTAACGTATTTCTACTAATTACCTCGCCCCCCCCTTTACAATTTATTATTGCCGATTTTTAAAGTTTTAGTGTAGCTCCCCATCTCTCTAGTTTGCAGTATGAATTCTATACGAGTCAAATAAGGGAAAAGCATATATTTGTACAAATCTAGTACAGTATGTGAATAACATATGGGCACCTGCATAACCTTTCTTTACATATCTAACTCGCTTCGTTAGTATTGGTTACAATTAAATATTTCATTTGAACGTAATGTCCCCTTTTCATATGTTTAACTAGATTAGATATTTGTAAACCAACTTTATGATATTAGTTTTCAATGTGATTAAGTGACACATCAATCAATAAGGCATTATGTAAGGATTAGGAATTCCTGAAATTTGCGTGCAAAACAATCATTCTTAAAAATATTCCAATCGGTGTTTGGTTATTTTTAATTCTAAAAATATTTTGGTTAGAGTCCTTTAAGAACCTCTTTTGAAGACAGGGAACAATATACAAAACTGTTGAATCCTTTCACGAAGAGTTGTAGGAATGTAATATAGTATTTAGGAAATCTTTTAATAAAATTCGACTGAAATAAAATCCTTTTAGTATGTGGATATGAGTTTTTACAATATTTATATAACAGAGGATTAGAAAAAATATATGTTTTTTATAACAAATACACTTTTTAAGTAATATTTCATAAATACACGTGCCATTTTCTTTAATGGTTTTTATCATACTGTATCCATATGCATACTGTATTAATTAACGTATGTAGCCGTTTTTATTTGGGACTTTTTTATAAAATTGCCCAAATTCCCAAAATTCCTCGTGTAGGGGTTAAAACAGTTGTCTTGTTTTTCTGTCTATAGCTAACTTGTCTTAAGTGATGTGACTTAAATTGAGCATCATATCAATTGCGTTGTATAAAGCATGATTTCGGGTAAGCTCGTTGTTGAGTAATAGTCGGGAAGTAAATGAACTTTGACCCCCATAGTTCTATCGGTCATTGACACATTATGTCCACAGTCAATAAAAACTCAAGTTTCAAGAAATTGCACTTAATTATTTTCAAAATTAACCCTAATGGCCATTATTGTTTTTTTATTAATATTTCCGTAAATAATACAGTTGTATCAATATTTCTTTCACAGTGTTGTTTATAAATAGTCAGAGAGCACAAAACCGAAATACATTTTTGTTTTAAGGTGTACCAGCCCTAATAGTGTATGGCAACAGTTAAACCTACATTAACGTGTAATATCTGTCCTTCAACATAGTGGCGGTACTCAGGTATACGAGTATTAATTAAGCGATGCCAGAACTTAGATATCTGCGCAATAGACCGTGCTCCTAAGTGTAGGCAGACTAACGTCCGTCTCCTCACTGCAGAGGAGACACCTCTTGCGGAAGCATGAGCATGCAGCATGCTGCGGAAGCATGAACGGTATCAGCACCGCCCGGGTAATCCTAAAACAAAACATTAGCCATACCACACGTCCGCCACATATGAAGTAAAACAGAGGCAAAATGTAAATGTACGATACAATTGGGCGGTATTTAGTCGGAACAAAGGTAAGCTTGGACGACCGCAGTTCGTTACCGGAACTCAAAACACACCGCAGCACCCCCTCCCCCCCCTCACCGGCGCTGCGCTAATACATCCCTTTGTGGCCGGTTACTCGGAGCTTTAAATATTCAAAACTAATTTTAGTGTGTGCTCCTGGTGATGAGACATCTTGACGTTAAAAAAGCCGTCCTTTGCTCGGCTGAAGGGTGGCCTGACAAGCGCACGGCTCCGCTGTTCAGAGGAGAAATGCACGGTTAATAATTAACGGTCGCGCAACATTCTGCTTTGTCCGGTGTCCGATACAAAACGCAGCTATGTCGATTACTGTCGGCTCCCTGATGCAGCTGGCAAAGTGTTACGGTGTAGGCCTATGAAGACAAAAAAAGGTAATATGGTATTTCAGTGAAGCTTCCATGATTTTGTGGACGAAAGGAAATGAGGATATCTAAAAAATGGAATGGAAAGGCGAGAGTTTTAAGCAAATAAAAAGAAACCGAGTAGATAGCAACGGATCGATGGAAAATTATTGAGGAGAAAAACAGGAAAGAAAATAGATTTTAGTATAACGTAGGCGTAAGGAAACGAGGGCACCTAAAAGTATGGAGTGGAAAACACGAGAATTCTACGGATACGTACAGAGACTGAGAAGAGAACCATAGACTGTTAGAAAAGCATTGAGGAGCAAAAATGGAAAGGAAGTACATAAATAGTAGTTGAATAAATAGATTAGTATAGGGTACAATCGGGTTTTTTCGGGTATTGTAAATGTCAGCCTTTTGAGATAACTTTCCAGAAGAAAAAGATTTTGTCAAGCGACGAGAAGTTATAAGCACTTAAAGTACGAAATAATGGCCGTTCTGAAACCATGACCAAATAAAAACTGTAGAAGATCTTTTACTTGTGTAAAAAAAACTAATATAACTTATGTTAAAACTATATTGTGGTATCAATATTTACATAGATAAAATATCACGCCTTATTTCCAATCTAAAAAGACGCAATTAAACGTAGAGTAAGGTCTCATTATGCAATGAGCACCCTTAGAAAGCAGCTATGGTCCGAACCTCCTCTTAAGGGTAAAAGATGCTAAACGCTCGCACTAAACCCGCAGATTCTCGCCCTCCTCTCACTTATGTCGGCAGTAAACATAAATGCTGCCGCGTGCTTGTTTTGTTTGAATTACTCGTTACTTCATGGGCTTTTCACCCAACTCATTTTACGACCGTTGCCAGGTTTAATTCTTGCCGTGGAACGTGGGGTGATCACCCAGGAAAGAGGTTCCCTTTGCTTATCCCGATCTGGCTCCTAATTCTAATCTCGTCGTCCTCAACATAACTGTTCTTTTGACTCTCTACTCAGGTTTTACTGTTGAAGATTTATTTTTCTTGAAATATTTCGCAACAGGGGCCTTATCACCTGTGTGGATTTTATTATTTACAGTTACCATTTCAAAGGTACTCCAACAATGTTCTTGGGCGTTGTTGGATTTCGGAGTGGATTCCAAAATTTTCACGATTTGTAACGGGAACAGTTTCAGAAATTAAAAAATTACACAAAAGTTCAAATCAAATTCAGTTACAGAAATGTAGTGATTATTTTCACCAACAGAGTAATGATATAACCTCTTGTATCCAAGTTCAGTTAAGGCGCTTTTCAGTTTGGATGAC
This sequence comes from Homalodisca vitripennis, assembly GCF_021130785.1. NCBI lineage: Eukaryota > Metazoa > Arthropoda > Insecta > Hemiptera > Cicadellidae > Homalodisca > Homalodisca vitripennis. The sequence continues at coordinate 119,317,299 of NC_060214.1, forward strand.
GATTATCCTTGGATCAGCTTATAAATGGTTAAACGTCAAAAACCGGCACACGCTTAAACCACTGAAACCGATAAATTGACAGCGGCCCGGAACAACAACAAACATCGCCGGCGCAGTTACAGGTGAAATTACGGAATAATGATGGACCTCGCTCGACTTGCGAATTATCGACCGATCGTCATAATCCCATTATTTCCAAATTCTCTCATAGATCGCCACTACAGCGTTTGTGTGTTACAGTAGCGACGTCAAAATAGCTGCTTTGTTATTTTAAATTTATTTGTTACTCATTTGTAAATCTTGTTCGACTCACAAACAGTCTTTATGATAAAAATTTTGCAGAATTGTCCGTGTTTTCGGGAACAATAATTCAAAGTACATAATATACAATTTGATATTACATTTTTTGCTGTATTCTTCTCCAAAACAAACAATGGGAATAAACTGGTAGGCAAAATATAATTATGAATAAATTATATATCAAAAGTATTAAAACTGGATTCATTCGGAAGAAACTGTGCCATTCATAAGCAAATTATGTATATTATTATATGCCTTGGTTAAAATTTATATACATTTGTATACGTTACTGTAATGAAATTTACATTCTATCTTTGAAATATGCTAATCACAGTATTACCATAGAATCTTGTATTTGTGCGTTTCGTAACAAAGATAAAGCCAAACAGTTTAAACAAGGATTTGAAGGACAAGGACCTGTCGTATCCTTATTGAACTTAAAGATATAGCTTTAAAATCAAGTAGGCAATATATATCAAAATTGTGTGTTTACCGAATTGGTTTTAAAAAAATCAATTTTTATATACTGTAATTTATTTGCAGATGCATAAACAGGTGTTCATAGTAGAAACACGATCTTTTATATAATTTCATATTAATCAAATTTCCAACACCACCTGCTTCGGTTAAGCGAGCCTGAAATATAATAAATGATTTGTAAAAGATATAAACAGCACTGTATAATTTGACAAAGTTTTTACACGGCTATGTATTCGAGTCAGTGTTAATTCCAAGAAATATAACAAGAGCTTTGTGCAATAATAAGTTATTTGTTAGAGAGATGGTCGTAATACACAGAGTAAAAAGGGGTTTCTTAACATAAATTGGTTAAAATTGTTCAACATATTGGGAATCGAGAAATTAATTACATAAAAGACTTATCATGAAAATCTTCAATTTTAAGTAATCGAAGAATCGGCAAAGTATTCCTAATATGCATTACGGAGTTTAAACTATCGCCCAATATTATGGAACCTTTAATAGTTCCTTCACGTAAACATCACAATTCAAGCGTTTAATTTTGTTTTGAGGAACTTCCAAAGTCACGTTTGACGAAAAATAATGCGCAACGATCAAATAATTGTTAGCAGTAGACGCTGTAGCTGGCGAAAACTAGTGAGTCGTTTAACTACCCAGCTCAGTTAGTTAAGCGAGCTAATCCTTGGGGTGAAGTTTCTTAGAGACCGATTGGCTAAGACAGCCAGATTGATCTGTCAATCGAAACTTTGCGTACGGGGATCACTCATTCGCCCTCTTACCGCCCATTACTCTTTTTACTCCGCCGACAAATCATCCCCTTCACTTACTCCCCAATTAGTAACAGAGATCTAGCCTGTGACAAGGTTATGAAATAACTTTTTACACAATTTATATATTTCTTTCACTGAAATTGCCAACCCTGCCGTTGTCTTTCCTTGCTCCCTTTGTCAAGAAAGAAAATTGGAGGCTGTAGGACATTCAACAATGTTCATTATTTCTAAAGACGACACACTTTACAAAAAAAATAGTAAAATAATAATTTTATATTGTAGAACATCAAAATTAGTTGGATTTTTACGTTATAAGTTTATAAAACAACGTTTCGAGGATTTGAATCTATCCTCTTCATCAGGTGACAATAATTTATAAATAAGGTTTAAGCGAGCACAAATCAATATGCGTCAGTCTCTCGTCTGCTCTAGTATGTACAACACGTGTTGTGCAGTGCTTAGTAGTGTATGATTTGTGCCTTTCTCACCGCTACACACTTCAGTTATGCATGGATTTGTTACATTCAACTCGTTATACTGTCAGAATTTGTTTACTTTGCCGAGTTCATAGCTATATCTGAGCTCGTGCTTGTTTAACCATTTTTAGTAGGTTTTTTGAGACCTGAAGTAGAGGATAACTACCTCAAAACGATTCCATTCTGGTAATTATTGCGATAGCAAAGTGTTTCTTTTGGGATACCAATTGAATATACGCTATTGGCGATGGATGGATTGTATGGACTATGTTTTTGAATTTGAATAAATATCTTTGTCCTGTTGTACTTTTAATTTACGTACCAGAGTGTGAAAAATTCCACCCCCGTTTAATCAACAAGAGTGGCGTGAAAGTAAACAAAAACAAAAAACGGATGTACAGTAAATATGAAGCTGGACAAACAACCGGTTGTTTTTGTTGCGAAAGTAATTCAAATCGACTGCTCCGCGGCGTGAGAGCGGCAATCGCTTAAACATGCCGCGAAAATTGGCCATTAAATGACAAATGTGGTGGTCGTAGACGATACAGTGCGACAAAATCCACCCCTGCTACAAATGCACGTTATCTGCTCAAATAAGCGAGCGCTCCGACAAAAACATGGCCCCTGCGAGCGGGCTAATCTTGTACACAATTATTTCATCAGCTTTGCAACTAACTGTATAGCTTTCTGACATTCTGGCATTGCTGAACTTCTGGTGGCCGATGGGACGTGCAAGCTCGGCCACAAATTACGGGAGGCGATTTTTGGTAGAAGGGGGGAGGGTAGGAATTAATTTTTAACTATGGTAAATTAATATTGAAGTCCTTGAAATATGTATCTCTACAATGAAGATAATGTACAACGTTTCAAATGGAATTAATTACGTTTGCGAAAAAAACTGTTTTTAAAGTATATACGAAACAGGAGTTTTGCCATTAAAACTTCAAGACGTATTTTGAATGCATTAAAAAATGTTAGGCGCAATTAACTTGTCAGCTACAATCGTAGTAATGTTTTTTTTTTTTTTTTTTTAAATAAGGAAATGTTGAAGTGGAAAATTCAATATTCAAAAAGGCTTTAAAACGAAGGCTTCAGTTTGGTTTAAGGTTTACAAAAATGATCGGCCCCTCTTGTTCTAAACAAATATTTATTTTGTAGTGTGGGAAGTGCACAAACAAAATAAAAAGCAAAATTAAGTATATAAATAAGGCCTGAAAGTTCCACATTTCTCATATATAAATGAAAAATTTATAATGGTTAGGTAAAGTTACATACATTATATATTTATGCATTCTTAGACATTTTAAAACTAAACCGCTTTATATGCACTTGAAATTGTACCTAAAAGTGTTTTCTAGACTATCCCACCTTTGTTAATTGACTCCCATTGAGTTGTGATATGAGAGATTGATAAAACATGTCAAATCTTGTGTAATATATTCCCAATTGTAAAAACTAGTAACTTTTCTCTAATCTAAGTTAAAAGCAACCTTTATAAACATTTCTTACCATTGCTTGTTGTTGTATGATTGTGAAATTCAAACCCATCCAGCCATCGATTGCACCAAATTTTACTTACAACTAGTGTAAGTATTTTAAAATAGTGTCTGACAACAGTTTATAATAGGTATGACAACAGTTTATAACAAAGTATGGCAACAGTTTACGCCACATTATCCAACTGGTACCTATGTAGCACACCCTGGTATAGTGTATTAACCGTCTTTAGTCATCATGGTCACATTGATCCAAGTAGATCTGGGTTAAAAACTTTGAATTTCTTTGGGTGCGTTTCAAAATTTAGCCTTAAATACAGCGTCGAATTGAGTCATCTGGCTCACAAAGGTGCAGTATAAATCCAATTTAAATAATCCCATCGCGGAACACATTGAAGTTCTAAGCAAGAACGCAGGTAATTAGCTGGAGTGCCAAGGAAGGTCGAGCTCGATTGGTACATTAGGGGTCTAAAGGCGTACCACATTACACAGCTAATTTGATATGTAACTATGTCAGTAATGGAACGATGTTTGCCATTCCAGACAGATCGGAATCCGGCACAAGACGAGGCGCACCGCTCCGGTATTGCTGCCTAATCAGGACGCGCGACGCTGCTATTACCTCTAGTCTAGACTTACCTGATCGATAGAGTTAAATATCGCCCGATTGTACTTCTTACCCGTGTGCAATCTCGGTTTGGGCTCACAGATCTATTGCAATTCCGCTGATGGTCTGACTTGTAAAACTTCTAAGAATATTGGTCGTGGGTGACCTTTTCTTCCACTGTGTCAACTTCAGTGCCAACGCCGATTGCGAAATCTTTATACTGTCTAGCACGGAGCATTCTAGGTAGATAAATTCGAGTCAAAAGCATTATTAAAACGCTAAACCCTTAATTACGCAAATAGTAAAATGTACTAGTAATTTAGATCATCTACCTTTTGGTTGGTATTTCACAAGTAACTTCCTTAAGAGTTTTTCACCAAAATTAAAACTTATACACGTCCAAGCCCTTATCTTGTATTGTAGCGTTATGAGCACAACTCGTTATAAAGATATGATTAACATGTGGCCAAACCCTTTTTTATTTTCTCAATAATGTGTATACTTTTTGAATATTTAAAACGATGAAGTACTACAAAGTTTTGAGAATTTTTGTAATAAAGATATATAAAAAATGTAAAACTTTTGTATACGGATAAATTATATCTTTAGATGGGATATCATCTAAAGTTCAACGTCCAAAAATGAGAGCGTAAAACTGTTTGAGGTTTAACATTGCTTTCATAGGGAAAAATGCAAGGCCATTCTATTAAAGGCTCTTAAGTTCTACCTGAAATAGTCCCTTTCGTACATATTGTAATGTTACGAAGTGAATAATATAATCTAATGTGTTTTCAGTGCTGTGTACGAATTTAGGTGGGGTGATATTTGAAGATAAGTGTGATAAGAATGGAGTTTCAGCTACTTTTAAAATCAGATACAATTATATAGGTGAATTTCAAACAATTGCCATGAAACTCGTATTAAACGATTCCTAGATAGAGATCTTCGAATTCCAATTGATTTAGTTGTCTGACGGTGATGTCACTACTATTTCTGGGCTTGGTGGTTGATTTTAAGTGTATCAAGCTAAACAAAAATTTGAGGAAACATTGTCGTTTATATTTTTAAACTTTTTGATATCCTTCTATTTCGACCTCCACCAAAGCGCGGTGGTTAACGATCGATTTCAATTTTAGGACATATTTCATAATCCATTTCAAGAGAAACCGGGTTGTGTACTTACAGACTAATGATTTGCTAACAGAAACTAATTGGTGCGTACAGTAAAAATACAAACTCTCGATTTTCCGAATGTCCAGACCTCGATTATCCGCACACAGCAGTTTTTCCAGGGGCAGCGGCGCTCGGCGGTGATACACGCTTGGAACGATGCGTGGAGAAATAATTTATACAAACGACAACCGAAACAACGACCCAATTAAAGGTCGGCGAAGTATTCCAGTGTTGCCAAGTCGTGCGTATTCCGCTCGCTACGTCTCCACGCTGTGAAACCGTACAACTGTCACTGCTACCCCTCGACTCGCACCCCCCAGCTCTCGCCTCCACTCCAGTCTGTTTTGTTTCTAACTTTTCTGTCATCCCTATTTTCATCTTGACATTAATCCGCCACTCTGTGTAGACTACTAACCCCCCCCCCCTCCTCCGTGCGCAGTTTCACGTCCAGCCGTCCACTCAACTGATTCCTTTTTCTTGCCCGTTGAACCCGTCATTTAGCATAATTTAGAAATCAGATCTCATCTCAAATAAAAATGTTTCGTTACTGAGCATTTCAAGTTTTGTTTATTTTCAGTTGAGTTTACAATTGATCTCACCAGTTCTTGACGTAACTGTAATAGTTTTAATTGCTTTAAAAGTTTCATCTCAAAGTTTCATATCATTCGATATACTAAAATATCTATGAATTTGTTTTTCTGTTTCCTATACTTTCACATATATTAAGTAACGAATATTGTAATTAAAAAATGTACAGTAAAATACTTAGAACATGGCGTTATTATTTTTCGTAAATCTGTTTGGTAACCCTCTGTCCAGTTCCATTCCTTCAAGTGGAAAAGCGATTTGTCAATACCGACCCTAAGAATAGTTTACAATCTGTTTACAACGCCCATGTTTTCCGCAAGTTTCACTTATTTCCGCTGATTTATCGCACTCAAAAAGTTTTCTTCCGGAGTAGTTCAAGTTTTGGGGCGACTGAGAAAAATAATGCCGCTAACTGCCTCCACAATTTTCTGAGATTTGTTGGAAACAGCGCCGGCAAACGCGTCGACTTTCTGTCTCGAGCCGTTTCTCTCCACTGCGATCGCCTTCTCATATGAGACAAATCTATTTCTGAGCTATCGTTTCGTAAATAAAGGTTCCCTTGTCCTTTTCTTATAGATTTCACTCTTGATTCCGTTTGTTGTTGTTTCATTCGAATCACCATTAGCTGAGCGAAAGCGAAACAATCATTCGATAGTCTGGAAAAATGTTACTTCTGTTTATCCGTTCTATACTTCGAGCACGAACTAACCTACAGACTAAATTTTGCACGAATTTTATATGAGCAAATCGAATTTGATAACGGAATATGCCACTCCATAGAATTTGGCTGAGCGTTAGTGAACTTTTTCACATTGGTAATGATGAAATGTGCTCTTACATGATGGTAAAGAGAAAATAATAGAATAAATAAAACTTTCGACAAAACGAGTACAATAATTTGATATTTTAACATTTTGCATAGTAACACTTATAGCTTATACCATGATTTGGTTTTGAGCAATACTTACTTCACGGACATGGAATTCCATAATTCGGAATTTATATTGAACTTAGTGGACCTTGGATTTGTTAAATTTGTACCACTATCTGAATATTGAGTTATCACATTATTAATAATTGTGATTTATGTTCTAAATGATTTTTACAATTACATGTCTACTACCAAGCTATAGTTGTTGTTAAATAACTTAATACATTTGTTACAGTTTGATTCATTTTCGTATTTAACCATGTATTACTATATATATTTTTAATCTGCCTAAGTAGTCCTTAAATTTGTTAAGCATTTTACTATTAATCGGTTTTATTTGATTTATGTATTGATTTATTTATATTTATATTTTATGTAATATATATCTAAAAAACTTTATTTATTTAAACGTGTTATTTATTTAAATTTAAGTCTATCCTCTGCCAAAAGATGACTAGATAGGCTTTGAATATACTTTGCCAACTGTAGTGTGAATGCCAACATATTAAAAAAGAAATTGTTTTTCTCTTCCACACGTGCTTTGTATAGCACATGGGATTATATTTTTTGTAAAATAAAGTTTTTTTGTGAACCGTGAACTGAATTTAAATGATCAAAATGTAACAGTTCTTTCCTGTTATTTCTTTCCATCAATTTAGCAGAGTTAAAAAACATTTTGTATCAGACGGATAGCATTTGTGATAAGATTTCATGTTCAATCGAGTAAAGGATTCAAGGAGAGTTATTTTCGGTGGAAGCAATCGATTTTGCGAGTAATTTAAACAGCGTTCACTCCCGTCTGCCCGGTACTCAACTTTCGGCAGTGACGGTTGCCTCGCAGAGCAAAGCTGGCAAGCCAAGTCGGGCTGGCACCTTGCGTGCAGCGAGCTCTGCCTTGTGCACGCACATCGGCTCAGACCTGACACGGACGGACGGTCGGACATGCTCTTCTACATATCTCGCTATATAGGTCACGTGACCCACCCCTCACTCTGCATGTCACTGTCTGTCACAAGGCCAGATTTATTTTGTTATTTGTTTTCATACCTTCGTTTTGTGGACCGGATGCCCTCGTTACTTCCATCGCGATGTCGAATGTCGCTTCCTGCCATCCGGACAGACGTTTAGCACGCTTTAGCGTAGTCCTTTTAACTCCTCGTACGTGTCTTCAGGCATGTGGCAGAAATGTCATCTCTAACAACAACTGAGTAGGTACCGAGAATATGCCAAATATTTTAAACCTCTCGTTGAAATAGAAAGAGACATTATTCCAATGGGATCTCTGAGGACATTATGTGTTGTAAAACAAATATCACTGCATATAGGGACCTTCAAATCCATAAGTAAATAGTAAGTACGTACAATGGTTAAAACAAGAAAACAATAAAGTCCTGTAAAATTCACGTCTACAATCACCCGAATTGTGCAAAAACTAAGAGTAACAAACACAATAAAAACAGACAGGGAATGAACCTACCAATTAGCTGTAATTCAACTTTGGTAATACTTGACGATGACCAATTGCCATAGTGATAGTGTTAACCTTTTGAAGTTTCCATCTAAAAACTTGAACTGTAAATACATACATTACTTTAGTACAATACATTCTTTCTACAAAAATTCTTACTACTTTGTATTTTACTCGAAATCGTTATATGAAAAAATGGATATTTAATTTTAAAAGGTGTAATGTGTAATGTAAGTCGTAAAATTTTTACAGACGTAGTTTCCTGGAATTGTACAAAATGTAAAATTTCACATTTCTATACTTATCTGTATTTATTTGGAGTGGTATAAAAAACGCTCAAAATCCTATCTTAAACGTTGTAATTCCTTGTGAAGTGGTAGACTAAACAAGTTAACCAATAATCGATTTGGCATCTTAAGAGTAAGCCGTTACAGAAGTATGAGTTTGAAATATTGATCGGTTCTTCAGGCAAGTCACAATTCAGCGGTTCCCGTATCACGATAATTTATTGAATTCCCTTCAACAATATCTGGAATGTAAAGAGTCGTCATTACATATTTATGAAGCAGCAGTATACAGCACCCCTCTTAAACAGTTTGTTTTCGACAGATCATACCTCTGTGTACGTATTTGTACATAACAGTATTATACATTATTTTTAATATTACTTCATCAGTTTGTCCATTCCCTGAAGCATGAAAATTATCCAACTTCCGGTTATTATAATTATCGTAATATCGTATTTTAATTTGAGGCATATTATACCGTATAAAAATAGTAGTATAACTTTTTTAATGAAACTTGGATAATTCTAACATTTTTAGTTCAAATATTTCGACAGTTCAACCATGAAAATGTTTGATATTCTTAAAATTTATACATTCTCTCTTTTTTGACAATTCTCCTGGTCATTTAGCATTCCAAAACATCAATAACGAAGTCTGCATAATTCGAAATTTGTTATAGAATTTTCTTATTAGGCCTTGAACATTTTGAACAATTTAAGCTACATTGTTGTATAGAAAATAATTAAACACCAGAATGTTGGTTTAAATTAAGCTTAAATTATTAATTATTTGTATGTTACAACGAACTGTAATTTTAATTGCAAACGCTCAAATTCTCTTTATTCCTGATTAGTTTTTTAGTAATGTGAATACTGTTATCAAATAAAGGAAAAATTGTTTAATTTTATTTGAGTAATCAAGAAAATATCATAGGAAACTAAATCGTCCTTGAATTTAATATACATGCCTAATGAAACGTCTCTCATTATTTTTATTATAAAATAAATTGATGAAAGTATTAGAGGTTAAAAAATAATTGGACTAAAACCATGATGCCCACCTATACTGCCATTGTTATTTGGATGAATTATCCGAACATTTTTATATTGTTTGCCTCAGTAAATAATTTGATGAAACTCTGCCATATTATTTACTTCTTCTAGTCCATCACGACATCTTTTCCAGAAGTCAAATGGTTTGATCTGAAAGTACCGTGGAAAATACAGAGTGTGTGACTTAGAAGTCAGAAAACCGTATGGGCTTGTCTACACTACGATATTGATCTGAGTAAATAATATAACTTTGATTGGACTCCATGATCTAATTCGCTCGGAATCTATGGAAATAATCGAGCGAAATTTGATGACGGAACGAGTCAGTAATGACGTCACTCGCTAGGCAGACAGGATCCTAAATAAGTGACGGGTCTGTAGACATGCTGCATGCACTTTGTCACCAGTCCGTGCTGATAGAATGTGCGCTACCCTCAGCAGCCAGGCATTGGCCAACAGCAGTCACTTGGCTATTCCTGACACTAGACTGTCACACGGTTAAATTTGTTCGCTGAAACTTTGTGATTTATTCACGGATGAGCCGACGTGTGCCGTGTTTTGTAATTGGAATTGGCGCCGTTCAACGGATTTTCACTATCTATTCTGCCTATTTCAATTGACTGTTTCAGTAATGTTCCAACGTCACTCTCTCCAAATGTGATGTCACTGAAGGTATCTGTCTGAAAACTTTTGACAGTTTTGGCTGATACGTATACGATAAGTAAAGGGAGGAATGCAAGTTTAATCTCTAATTATCATCGTAAATTAAGTGATGCAGCGTTTACCCGCATGTGATAAATGGTAGGCTATGTTGTCACATGAAAATGTGAACGCTTGGATAGTACAAAATGGTGAAATTTTGATTGAAGATATCTGAGATTGGACTGCCGAGTTTATAATAAAAATTAAATTAGTCGGAATGGAAAATCCACTTCGCTATTCCTATTCTTCTTTTCTTCTTCTTCACATATTCCAGCCTATATTCGATTCTTCTCTCTTCTTATCCAGTATTCATCCAGTACCTGCCATTCTTATGTATCTTTCGCATTTGTTACCCATTCTCCTATATACGCTATAAACAAATACCCTATTAAGATACTTAATATTTCGGTTCACACCACGGCATAATAGTGCTCTTACAATTCAGTTCTTGAAATATTTGGGCCTCGGTTTGTTGATACAAATTTAGTCAATATATCATTTGCGCGAAACTGCCAAAATAAGTATTACCTTTTAGTTGAATTCAATGAGCGGGGAATATACCGTGATTGGTTAAAGCTAACGAACCAACAACCGACCATAATCTTCAACAAAGAAGACAGCATCAAATTGTCGATAAACTGGCAACCCGTATTGAAATACTGCAAAACACGGTTCCTTTTCTTCTGTAGAAGGGTTTAACTTGCGTAAGTTTGAATATTCTAATACATTCGGTTATCCCGAAGTCACTCCGATCTAAGTAACGGTACGGGAGAGAAGAACTTTGAGCACGCCCAACAAATTTCGAGTAAATGTTTCAAGGATGACAAAGATAAATATGAATTATGTAATTCCCTGCAGAAACACTCAAAATGATCACCGCAGATTGAAATTAATTGACGATACACTAACTTTTCCTGGAAAACAATCTTTCCCTTGGCGTCTTTGAAGTTTTAAAACGCTTTCCGACTGGTTATTACCAGACGATTGAAAGAATCTCCCTGTAGAATATCGACTTATCGACGGAGCCATGATCGACTCTCGAGTTACAAAGGCGATAAACTTTAACACACCACAAAGCGTGATTAGCCAGCTTAACCGAGGGAGGCTGGAGTCTTGTGCACTTTGTGCTTCTGATGAGGATATCATCCTAAACGGGTTAATTATTGTAGGATGATGACCCTCTTCTCTCATCTCTGCCGTGGCTGGTGAGAGGGGCTCGTTTAAAAATTAGTCCCTTAGTGTTTAAATTCGTTAGTGCTTGCTTCGTTTTTCAACACTAGAATTAATATTTTGAAGGATATCACGAGGAGAAAGATTACTCCACTTAACGAAAACTCAGAAAATAAGAAAATCGAGGGTTGGTATTCTTTCTAGTCAATACCTTATCTTTTAGAAATATGCGATGTATGTTTCCTCATTTCTAAATGTTTCTTGATCCTAGATAAGGAAATTACCTATCCTGCGCTATTTATATTTAGCCGTGATTACGAATGGGACGCCTTAAGCAACAATAATTAAGGACAGCAGAGAAATCTCAATTTCGTAATCACCAGGTTTAGTTTCCACTTAGAGTAAGTCTTTAATTGTTTCTAAAAATTTAAATTAGTGTAAGCTCTTTTATTTTGAACAATTCTATGTTTGTTTCGTTTATGGAAAAATCTGCTTTGTTTAAGCATAGTTAGCCTGCCACATGTTACAATAGTCTTGAAATGGGAAGAACTGGGGGTATTAGAGTCTTGAAATTGAGTAACTTAAAGACCTTAGCGACTTTTTTATTACATAAATATGTACATAGCCTACTTATATATTTTGTACTACTTAAAAAACTGAAAGCTTTTTTGTTTTGTTCCAGGTGAGTGTTTGAAATGGGTTTCGTAAGTATTCAAGATTAATAATAACTAATTTACTCGCCTTTGAAGAACAAATATTCCTATCGGCATAACGGAACCAAAGGTACATGTTATAGAGGCCGCGATATCGGAATTATAAAAATAAATTAATTTATATATGTTCTTTTTAGAATTCCAAAAGAAGCCTGTGTGAATCTGATTTCTATGTGCGTTCACAATCTGTTTTATTTTAGAAATATACTGCATTGTAAACCAAAATTCGAAATAATGTTGGCCGCCATTTCTAACCCTGAAATTAATTTCCTAAATTACTAATTAGCCTATTAAAAATGTTTTAATCATACAAATTTATGAAACTAGCGAGAAAATGTTTCATTTTACGTAATTTAGGGGGGGGGTTTATAAACAAAAAGATGGAAAAGGTTGGTTGTCACTATTTACATTTTTATTTAATTTTCTAAAACACAAGTTGAAACTAATTATACATTACTCTTATATTTTTATCATCTCGTTCCGCTTTATGTAGGAAATAACATGCAATTAAATTATTAATAAAATAAAAAACACAAAGATACTGAAGACAATTTATTACATTTAGAATAGTCTTATAACAGCCCTTGAAGAGAAATATTGTCTGGTTTATTTAGACCGCCAAACTCGAGCGTGTACCTGAAGTGCTTAAAACAAAACAGCTTTGCGGGCTAAGCCCCTTTGATTCCGTTAGTCGGATTACGGTTTCACCGGGCACTAAATATTTCAAAGTCGCATTTTGTAATATATACATAATGAGCGGTGGCTCGTCATTGTTTATTAAAGACTCTTAGCGGCAAGTGGGGTTCATTATATATTAAACTCGCCGCGTTCAAATAATAATACATAAAACACAAGTGACTGTTGCGCTGTCCCGACCGCGTTGTGTTGCATTTCGCTTTCGTGTTGCAATTATTAGCAACAAAATTGTTTTGTTTCTTTCTTCCTGTTGTGTGCATCGCATCCGGGAGTGAAATTATTGTTTAGTGAGTGAGTTCACATAATATGCGCTCATTTAAAATACATTAGGATTAGATTTAAAGAAAAATATATGCCTGTTTCACTCTGTTTTACACATTTTACATTCCCGCTTTACCCACAGAGGAAAGGTGTGTTGACAAGTAGGCTATCATTAATTTTTAAACCAGTAGTTTCCCTCAGACAATACACATGTGTATGTTGTGTCGCCGGATCCATGTTCATGTTCTTTCTACAAACAACGTTTCTTGTTTGTTTCGCAAACAGGTGGTGCGAATTGTTAGATTATAATTGGCTGAGCGTTAGCGAAGCCTAACGCCCCAGGGGACATTTTATATTTGTGTGTCTGTCTGTCTGTGCGCACGTTATCTCGAGCACGAACTCACCTACAGAGTTGAAATTATGCACTAAACATAATTTCTATACATAGGTAACATCCTGCTGGTGCATGGGATTTGGCAGAGCGTTAGTAACCAATTTTACATCACTCCTCTTGGTAAAAACAACCATTATGGCAACAAGAATAAACAAATTTGTAAACATACTTGAGTACCATCAAATGACATTTCGACATATGACATAGAAACAAATGTAGCCTAATGAGATGATCCATAGATTTAAAATTGTGTATACAATTTCAGCGAAGCCTGAAACGAAGCGATGTTTTTGAGTTACATTTAGACTTTTAAAATGTAATAATAAATTTAGTGAGAATATATTTATTTCAACTTATTGGCATAAATGGCTGTTATGAAAAAAATAACTACTCACTATAGTTTGATAAATATATTTTCTGTATCTTTAGTGCTAAAAAATTATGAAAAACTGATTTTTCTAATTAAAATTGAGATAATCCATATTTTAAGTACTATTTGTTAGCCAACCTCTAAGTAGAAAGGACGTGTGTTTTGATTGAATGAATCGGTCTAAACAATGGCAACCCGATAGATAAATGTGAATGTTAGTCGTGGATGGGGGGGGGGAGTGCACGGTCTCTGGTCCGTGTGAAATTACCCTGTCGCCGCTGCAGAACAGATTGAGATGGGTGCGAGAGAGACAAGGGTGATAAATGTTTAAAGAATAGACGTGTCAGGAATCCGTCACGTCCGAAGCAGCATGGGTGAGGGGTTGGTGATGTAGGGGAGGGGGGGGTGTTAACTCGGCTAAGGGCGGGAGGAGAAGTATACAGACAACACAGGATGTCGTAGCTTGCTACTTATGCTGTTACGAAGTCTTCACAATCGATTCTATATTGTATGAGTTGACTGCTAAATAAAAGATCGATTATCGACTATTTTACACAAACGATTTAGTCTGTCGGAATTAATTTATAAGTGTTAGTAAATTATTCGAATAAAGTGATAACATAAGTGATTACCGTCTAATTTATAAAAGCGGTTAAAAATGGATTTGACTATTTCATACGTGAACGATTTTAAAAAGTTTGCGTAGTAATTTTTGGACAGCCAATTTAGATAGGGTAAATCACCCAAAAATATTGATGTACACTATTTGTTGGTTTGATCGAATTGTAAAAAGATCGATTTCTCAGTTTTTTCCCCGTCTTGAGAGTCTGGCAGGACTGGCAACTATCTTGATTTTAGGGTAGCCCTAAATAAACAATGTTAAACCACAACATTTTTTCGCCCTTATGTTTTAGTCACATAAATATTGGATATGTTTCGTCTTATATATAATTATACTCATTAAATAAACTAAATGTCAAAAACTTTATGTAATCGTTTCAATATTAAAAAGTTTTTACTATAATTGCGTTTGTATTTAAAAGGAGACTTCGCTCATAATTTTACAACCAAAGATAAGGAAGTAAAAGTACACAGATTCAAACGTTGTTATTATGGTGTAAAAATTAAGGTCATTTCACTTCGGTTGGCTCTAAATTAGTAAGTTTTAAAATATTTGGTCTCTCCCGCAAATTGTGTAGGTTTCATTACTTTTTACTGAAGACTGTCATCAAGTTGTTGTAGAGTTAATACCGAAAATGGTATTTCACATGTGATGGGTTTGAAGAAGATTTGGATGTTTCATATATCTGTGAAGTTTTAGTATTGGAAATGTATTTGTGAATAAGTGTAGAATATTCATCAATCGTCATCTTTATTAGATAAGCTGACGTTCATATCATCCACTACAGGGATACTGTAGAAGTGTACAAGACTTGAGACTGGTTACGCGGGAAGAAACAGAGGGGTGGTAACGCAGCCGCGGGAAACCCGCCATTAAAATTTTCCGCGCAGCGAGCCACCGGGATTAGTGAGGCCGTGGTTGATGGTGCATGACGGCATTCTTCTTCTTCTTCTCTCGTCACTTCCGCCCAATCTTGATTACACGTCACTTGCACATGTTTCTCTAATGGTAGCCCCGGGCCCTGGTGGGGCCAACCTTCCGCTACCTCACTCGCTATCTACTAGTCGTTAGGGGTGCGACCGGACGTAACGCACTGCTACGTTTTTAAGACATTAAGGGAGGAAAATATTCAATTTATTAACTAGTTTTAATCACAATAACCGTTCATTTTTTTGGATTACAGACATAGATCATTTTCGTGTTTTATATATACAAAATTTGCAAAAACCAATCTGAAATCACAACTATAAATGCAAGTATATAAATAACTAGCTATAGTAATACGACCTTGGTGGTTTCACCCATAAGAATAATGTTAAATAGGGCAGTTTTATGCCCATCATTTTAGCCGTAGAGCTATCGAAATTATTCCATTTTAAAGATATAATTAATAAAAATCTAAACGCTACTTAGTTTTTTCGATATTTTTTCCGAATTATTCCTAAAAATATGTCAAAATTTTGAAATTTATTGTACTAATATTCAAAAAGTACACACAATCACTTCACGGGGTTTAACATTATTCTTATGGGGGAAAACTCAAGGTCATTTTACTGTAGCTTGCGCTTAAACGAATTGTATTATAATCAATAATTGGCTATTTATTCATTGAAAGTATTATAAAACCTTTGTTTAGTTAGTGTTTCCTTAGAAGTGTTTTTGGAAGTAATACTGTTGAGCAATTAAAGAATTTGATTAATACTTAGATTATAAGATTTACATTTTCATATTACTACAACAGGGGTTAATACAATATTAGGAATGCCGATGTCCGAGCATTTTAAGCCGGCGAATCTTGATTCTGAGTTCTAGACACCGCAGGTTCAAATCCTGCCTGTGACCGTTGCACTTTTTATCAGTACTATGCGCCTTATACGGTATCGATTCTGTCCCTTGTTTTGTTTATAAATTTAGCTCCCAGTCCAGTGGTGCATGAGAATTAGCATAAAAAAACTTAAAAAGGGAATCGGTTTCTCTTAAAAAAATAGTGAAACTACTTTTTTTTGGTAATTTAAGTGAATTAAAAGAAATTATAATTAGAACAGTGAAGGTCCTATGGATAAAAATTGTTTGCAATGTAATATACTGTAGCAATGTTTTATGTACATACATACATTTATATTCCACACTCATATCCCAGTATAATAACGCTGCAAACAAAAGTTTTCAAGTAGAAATTGAATAATCGAAAGGTAAACGGTTATCTTTAAATGAATTCTCTTAAGAACCTGCCGTAGATGAGGTAGGCTGTGAGGGGGGAGGCTATATTAAAGTCCCGAATGTAAATGGGACCGGGATGTAGTAGCAGTAGGTTAGGGAGTCCGTCAGCTGTTCAGATATTGCACTCTCGGCAGTTCTACCAACCCCGGGACTCCGCGCCGAAATATCCCCTCTTTCTCCCGCAACATTTGTGGCTGATCCGACCGGTGCGGGCTAATCGATGCCAAACTTTGACTTCATTAAGTACTTTCAAAGTATTGAAAAATTATACACTTTCTCCCTCTTTCGTCCTCCGAGATTTTCCTCTTCAAAAATTACCGACTGTATAGACTCTAGAACTTATAAAGTAATAGTTCTGATTCGATAAACTGTTCGGAATTCAGTGAACAGAACCTAAGTCAATCGCCCGAGTGTAACGTAATTATGGCCGTTTTTTACTCCAGATAATTTTATACTAACCTATATATCTGCACTTAATCGTGTTATACCAGTGGAAATTTAAGGTTATGTTTAAAGATGGAAGTTTGGTTAATTTTTGTGTTTAAGTTAGTAAAACATACACGGATCTTTTTTAAGTATAAATAAACAGGTGATATCCATAAAAATGTCATCAAAATCATATGTAAATAATTAGTGCCTTCTTTTCGCTAATAGGCAATTCCAGATTGTATTCAAATTGCCTACCCCGCGCCGTTTATACAATGTGGTTCTTTTTAATCCGTGAATTTCTAAGTGTTTTCCTTTCCTGGCGTGCTTTAATTTGTAATGTATACATTAAAATCCAAAAATGTGTTGTATAATTATTTATAATTCTCTATTCATAATTCACTTTTGTATTAGTGCTCAAATCACCAATTTTAATTCCCACCCTTAAAAACTATTACAAAAGCGCATCGCAGTTATGATAACTTTGCTTTTACCACAGTATATATATTTTTTTAAATGAGTAGTTAATAGATACGTTTATTTCAAAAAATAAATTGATCCCGTAAGTTTACGTTTTTATACAACATTTTGTGAGTTTTACATCATATATTGTGGAACATTTATTGTTGTATACTATCAAATTTGATCCGAAGAGGTTTTGCCGGGTAAGGTAATCACAGAACCCTAGAATGGTGTTTCGGGCGTTTTGTGTTTTTTGGCTGTTTTGTGGTGTGGTACTTTTGTGGTTTTCTTGCGTCGTAACAAACAATATATTGTATTTTACGAACATGAAGTTAATCCACTTGTATTTATTTTCCGTTGAACTAAAACCTTCAGAACTTAGGCATTATTTAAAACCCACTTTTATTTTCCAGCTATAGTCGTCGACCGAACACATTAACGTCTACTTCTTGCTGAATTGTGTGAATCGGTACAGTACTCTGTCAATATTCATTGTTTTTAATTTATATTCGGTTTAGATTTCCTATTCATTGCTCAGTTTTAAACTTTATCCCTGTGTTAAAATCTAACCCTCAGATGCGCAGTTGGCATGCGCAATGCCCATAACTTAAACCATACATATAAGATAAGTTTTAAAATAAAACCACACCCGGACAGACTTGTGGAACATATGTTTTGTGAGTACCATTCACGGCTTCCTAGATCGTTTTGAAGGATTTTAGAACAGCCTGTGTTTCTGTGGAGGTAAAGATGTGCTGAGTATTACATTCAGGTTCTCGAGAAGTATACAGTAGTGCACTGATCAAGGGATAAAATAGGAAAGCTTCACTTGAAAACAACTCGCAAATCCTCCCAGCAGGAGAGGACATAGTTGGAAACTCATCTTCCTGTTAAATGTTCCGTTTCAACATGGCCGTTACCGAAGTTCTAGTCGGAGCAGTGCTCAGCACTTCCTGTCTAGTCATGCACTCCGGCGTCAAGATTGCTTGTTGTTTATTCGGCAGTCTCTGGTAGATACGTTAGTCCGGCTGTTTCGATTCGACAGGAAACATTGATACTATCAGATCTCGCAAACACCATCCCGCTTACATTTACTCTTCTGTTGCAATTGCACCCCCTCTCAACCCTCCCACCCTCCCCCCTTGCCATCAAACAAACCAGCACTTGCCGACAAGTGGTTATGAAGGCGATTTAAAATTCTTTTTCTCTTCTCTTCTTTCTTTCCCTTCAGCAGAGTTCGTTCTCAAAGGCCTCAAAGGACTCTCCGTGGATATGAACAGTTTTAAGCATTATTTTAATACTCATAAAGTTCAGGAAATCCGTCCTTTTGCTTCTGAGACCTTGGTGGGATAAAAAGCACACTTTGCCCAATTTTATGTTTAAAACAATATTATAATCGGAATCCTTCATATCTGAGTTGCCAATCAAATGTCCGATACCATATTATTTTTAAAGGGACTACAATTTCAAAACTTCAGTACAGTAATAATAGTAAACTAATCACTAGAATACATAATGGAACAGGTGAAAGAAGGAACATATTTGGACTATAAATAAACTATAAAACTTTTATCATGTAGAGTTTTCCGTTATTCATAGGCATTTAGTGGGGTCTTGTTTTAGACACAGTGACTTTAGACACAGTCTTGTTTTATTTTGTTTATGAGATCTAAATTGTTTTACAGTATAAATTCCAAAATTAATATTTCCTATAAAATTACAGTGCATAAATATACAGAGCTTTTCCAAAACTCTGAACACCCAACATTAATCTTTTCTGTTACAATTCACGACTGGTATTATGACACCATCAATGTTCTTCCTTTACTAACACGTCGAAATACTACTATCTTAGTTTAAATCTTTAATATATTTTCTCTGTTGTAGTCTAACAGGTCTAACTAAACATATCTTCAGCGAGGCCAAAAATATATCCTGATTTTAATTGTGATAACAATTGTACGACGTGGATGGAACCGGAAAACATTATTGACTGAGATTTTAATTATATGGGCATGACAATTTCTTTTCAGGAACAATTTGGAGAAAGATAGATCTATTTCATCGGAACCCAACTTTGAAAACATGAACGTTATCGTTGGGGCAATAGTTTACGGATTCCTCTAATAATAAGTTTTTAATTTACACAAATTTTAAAGGAGGTCCACGTGGACTATTAATCGGTCCTGACTTTTTTTACTCATTGTTAAGAATTCCGGCGGTTTCCGTGTTCACCAGAAATTCCCCGACATCCCAACACGGAGCGATCGCAGTGGGCGGATTGATCCGCAACCTCCGTTAAACCACCTTTAAATAAAACACGAAAGAGGTGGCAGTGCTATATTTTTGATCACGTGACTTGCCATGTGTGCCAAGTAACCCCGACACCTGCCCCAGCAGCGGGTGAGTGACACGTTAGACGGTCGGACAGCAAGACGAAGTGGAGTCGAGCGATCAATACAGGAACCACTACGAACCCGGGGTCGGGCGGTACCAGGCGGAAGGTCGACACGGGACCCTCCGTATTAGCATAACTCAACAAAACCTTCCAACTACATGCCGGCGATAGATTAGCGCCGAGTCTGATGTCACAGATATGTTCGGCGGCGATACTCGTATCGAATATAACCGATCTCTTGTCCTCGACATGCCAACGTTCCGGGGTTCCGTTTTTAGGGCCGATCACGTGGGCGGTTGTACTAATCGCATTATCTTATACAAGCTCTGTTCAGACTTAACGGACATGGAATTTCAAACATTCTATGATTTCATTACATTTTCTGATTGCTGTCTACAATAACGTTATGCAGACTACAAAAATGTTTGCACAGTAAACAATATTTGTATGAGTACTATATTTAAATTACTATTATAGTATTATTATAGTATCCATAAGGAAAACCTATATATAGCTCCTATATATTTTAGAGTGTAAAAATAATTGTACACACTACAAATTACTACATCCTAGAATTACGTTATAATAAGTATAATCCTTACAGTCTAAAATAACGTTACACAACCTATAATTCTTACAGTTTAAAATTACATTATATGAACTACTATCCTTAATGTTTAGAATTATGATAGTTACAATTTAGGATATAACTATGAGAACTAAAATCGGTACATTCAAACATCACGCTATGCGAACTGTCACTCTTACAATCTAGAAGTACCTTATACAAACTAAAATTGTTATCTTTTTGAGCCAGAATTATATTGTACGAATTCCCAACCTGTCAATCTAGGATAACCTTATACAAATACAATAGTTACAGTCTAGAATAGCGATACACAAACTACAATTCTTAGAGTTTAGGATTACGTTATACGAACTACCATCCTTACCATCTAGGACTACAGTAGTCTCAATTTAGGATTTAAACTGTAATAACTATAATCGTTTTTTCAAGCATCACGCTATACGAACCATCTAGAACTAACTTATACAAATTACAATTGTATCTTTTTGATCCGAATTGTATTACATCACACTAATTGCCACTCTTTCAATTTAGGATAACCTTATACAAATTACAATACTTAAAGTATAGGAATACATTAACGAACTAACATCCTTTCCAACTAACATTACATTAAAAGAAATACCACTTGTTCAATCTAGGATTTTGTATAACAACAATCCTTTTATGCGAGGATTATATTGTACAGGATACATTCCTTGCAATATGTGATATCGTTATACAAACATAATGGTTTCGGTACACATTATTTGTCAACACTCATAATAAAAACCATACAAAGTACAACGTTGTGTATACCTACAGAACTTCCTTTATACGAAAAGAATTTTAAATACATTAACTGCTTCGAATATAATTTAGAAACCAATTTCGTAAATAGCATAATTATTTCTTGTTTTCAAAACTGTAATATTTATATCATTAAATTTAACGAATGGTGACCACATCTAAAAGAAAGTAGTTATATATTAGTGGATGCTCTTTTTCGTGTTCATTAAATCTGTTATCTTTAGACTCCTAACAATTGTTGTACATTTGAACTCTCACTGTACAACTCTAAAGTATTGTTACATACACACGTATCAGTAGTTTCTTTTTCCCTTCCGGATCCGGCAACAAGTAGAGGGGCTTGCACGGTGTGGGCATCGATTTCCCATGGTAGGGCAGGTGTGTCAAATGGGTTTACAATATATAACGACAGTCCTGGCCACGCTGTGTGCCTCTGATTTCTGCAGTCCCGGCAGAATATACTTTACTCACTGTGCTGCTTTTACTGGGTCTGACTCAGCTAGATGTACAAGTGTGTACAGGGTGTTCTAGAATTCTTCAGCCGAACAATTAAAACGTACTTACGGCTAAATGCCTCTTCCCCCTAGATTTCCACATGTGTGTTTGGTTTTTTATTTATTACAAATAAAACGGCAACAAAATGTATTATAAATTAACAAGGACTACTGAATTATAATGTAAAGCATATAAAAAAAGAAAAATTGAAATAAATATTTAAAAGTTTAAAAACCTTTTGTTCTTAAACATTGTATGCCATGCTCCTTTACATTTTCTACTTAAGTTGTGTTTTTATAATGAAATTAGACAACCAAATTTCAAATTAATTTGTTTTTTAATATTAGAATTTTCCATAGATAGATAGACACATATGCTTACTAATTAAAGTAAGATAGGACAAGATGACGTTAGCGAAACTACTTAGATTGTCTACTCAAGTTTGACTACTCAATTTAATAAAACTAAATAAAAAAATATATTTGATTTGTTACTGATTTTTTATTTTAGTGAGATTTCCTAAAGATTTATATATTTATGACTTTTTAAAAATTTCCATAGTACATAAATACGCTTACATGATTTTTTTAAATGTGTTATTATCAAAATACTCAAAATACTAAATAAACTTTCTTACTGGGATTTTTCGGCACGTTAGTTTATTTAAACAACGCATGATAATGAAAAAGGCATTTTTTTTTTAATTTTGACATGTTCATTAGTTCACAATTATTCCAAATTGTGTTGTCTGAGAGAAAATAGTAGTTTCTTCTGGTTGTCTGATTTATGTTAAGCATCTGCATTGACTGCATTGTTTCAATCAGAATTTCATTAGGTGAATGTTAGAAGATTCATTTCTGTTTGTATAGAAAATTCTGCAAGAGCGAAGCGTTTGACGACTCTGAGCGAACTTGGCAAACAGATTTGGGGATTGGCGAGATAGCGACTGCGGCGTTGCCAAGTTAGCAGCTGGGGTTTGTAGCAAGTTCTTATCAGCGTGCAGCTCTCTTATCAGTAGTGTCTGGGTGGCGCTAAGGTCGTGGCGCGTTCTGCCAACTGGCGTTCCTCTCCATTGTTGCCAACCTGTAGGCTTGAACTCCATATATTAGCCCGCTTTCGACTGCAACATGCCGTCAACACTTATGCAGAGATAAAGTATTAAGTCAGTCGCGCCAATTTTCCAATCTTAATTATAAAAATAAACAAATGTAGATTTAATCCGCTACATACCATTCATCTTATTAACTTGTTTTATCTCAAACAGTTACGCGGCCTGCAAAAATTCTTTAATTGAATATAGAGTCCATTCAGTTAGTTGTTATTTTAATTTATGGTCAAATGAATATTCAGTTATACTGCACTCAATGTTTTCTAAAAGTGCATTTCAAATGTTTTAGACCAAGTTAACAACGAATTTGCGTAGTATTATAGCGTGAAGATTAAATAAAATGACAATTTTAATAAGTCTCCGTTGTTTATTGGTGTTAGGTTTGAGCATTTGTCATACAACTCTCCTTGTTTTTATTTGTAAATTTTATATTGCTTACTATTTACGTCTCTAATATTGACACCTGAAAGAGGGCATGTGTCAGTCATGAATAGTTTTGTTTAAAAAAATGCACAACACAAAACTGGATACTGCCAAATCACAGACTTGTCTAACAGCATTCTCTTGCAATCTGAGGACTTTTTCAGGGGGGGGGAGAGGGGATTGATGATACATCACGATTACAAAGATATTATGAATGTCAATAAAGAATTGTAAAACTATCTCATTCTGGTACACTTAAAATTACGCTTAAAAATCAACATAAACTACCTCAAAGAGAACTAAACAAATTTCGAGCAATTATCAGTATTATGATGCCAGCTGAAACAGCTGAGTTAGAATAAAATACTTGAAAATTAAACTCGTGTTTGTGTTTAACCCCTATCGTTAGTCCAGTCCGATTCCTAAAACTATTCTGAAACAAAGCAATGCTCCCCGGTAGTTACGTAATAGCAGCATAAATTACACTAATATGGTCCTCACATATGCAAACACATTCCTCTGGGACATTTGTAGCTCTTTTACACTTTATTTTGTCCGGCAACATTTTAACCGTTACACGGCGATCATTTCGTGTATCATGCAGGGCTAATGAATTTATTCGATAATCACTGAAACGTTTCCTAGTCGTTAATTACAGAGCTTGCTAAATATGTAAATAAGGGTTTTGTACCGCAATAAAATAAAAGTGAATAATCTATATAAATACAACTATAGAGCTTCCAATTCGAAGTAGTGTGGATGAGATCGCAATCACTTTAACAATACTTTCTAAATTAACTCACAACCGTTAGCCATTGTAGCTCGGATTTGAAAGCTCCATTTTAACTATAACTCTTTGTTGTCCAGTGTGGCTCATATACTACAAAGATTTCATCATTGTAAAACCTTATTAAATCAATCTAATAATTAATTAACGTTTCGTACTTCTCATAATAAAAGTGAAATAAACATTATTTCCTCGTGTTTTTCTCTTTTATATTTACGATTACTTTCCAAAAAAAACAGTTTCATTCAAAATAAGTAAAAGATTTAGTTACTTTCGTCCATTGCGGACTGCTAGATTGAATTTCACGCTAAGGAATGTTGCAATATAGAAATGATCTATACGTAGTTCTGTTTCCAGATAGTACAATGTTAAGGACATAGTTTCTTTTATTTTTTTAAGGGGATACTTATTACGGCAGTGGTATTTTATCCGGTTATACCATTTTGTAAGGATAAGGGTCCAAACCAATTTGCAAACATGTATTGATCTCCCCAGGAATCGAACCCGGTACCTCTCGGTTAGAAAGCCGCAACGTTACCACTACGCTACGGTGATGGTCACCGTACAGAATAAAATTAAGCAGGATTTTTGTGAGCTTTGATATAAAGTCTTGCCTTTTTTGAACAGAGCTCGTGAAGCAGCCATCTGTAAAGGCGAGAGTAAGGAAAACAAGATGGCCAAAAGGGATTTTTCGGGTTCCAGCGGTCCCTCTTATATCCCACATACTCAAAAGGGATTATTATTTTAGGTCCCTATGAGCGTTTTTCCTACCTTTCCTTTTCTACTGTTATTTATTCTATTTTTCTTATAGGTTATGTTGATGCCGCTGGTAGTGCAGGAAAATTCATTGCAGTGTTTGCGTGTCCAAAGCAATGCAATCCTTATTAACGTTCGCCATGCAAAAGCCTCATTGAAAATAAAGTTAGTAAAGAACACTGCCCTTTTAAACCACACAGTTAACTAATTTCGTCCAGAAGGTATAATCGGGACAATGCCTTTCGTCCAGGATGACACCGTCGCGGCGGTGGTAGACAAATTGGCGCCGGTTCCGCTTAAGCATTAAAAACGAGATTCGAAACAATTTGCGTAATAAATGCGCCACATCAGCTCCGGAGTTAGCGACTGGATTAGCCCATTTATCGGGGAAACAATTTTTCCCGCAGACCGGAGAAATGTAAGACTCCCCATCAATCCTGGGCGTTGTCTCTGAGCAGTGCGGTAGAAGAGGACATTTATCCTCGGCCCAGTCAATTAAGGACTTTGATGTCCCCGTGGTTACGACTGTGTCGCTTTACTGCCGCGAACATATCTCAATAATATAAGACACGGATTGGTTTACTAGAGTCATCACTGTGCAAGTCACTTTGTAAATTGGTGAGGACAATTTGAAATATCCAAAGGACAAAACATCTTTTCTTCCTAGATGGAATTAGTTTTCATAGTTATGAGTTAAATATTCTTTTGTTAGTGAATCTCTAAAAACCTTCTTCAATAAATAAAGGAACAAAAAGATACTAATAATAAATGAATGTTTGTCCTATTATTGACTGCAATTAGTTATGCGATTTTTAACTTAACTGTAAATAGGTATAAATGTGTACGGAATTGTGTTCTTTGATTCTCTAAAAGGGTTTTAAACAACCCCTATGGTTGTATATAGTTTTTATAGATGAGTATTTGAGGGATGGAATTTAGAGATAGACTCTTGATTTTAGCATCCTATTAATATATTACGAATACATATCTGCTTTAAAGTGGATGTTACTCCATGGAACCAGAGGATTGAACTTCGTTCTCGAGTTATTGTTTGACTATCCACTCAGACAGAATCGATTTCATCTAGTATCAAAATTGCATCAAATTAGTCATCAATTAATAGTAAGTGGGTATTTGCCTAATGGTAACAAATGGTAACATTAGGGGGCGGCAACAGTTCAAGTTGGTAGTAGATGGTTATATTTAAGTGCGTTGACATCTTAGCTTGGTAGTAGTTGGTAACGTTTGCGTACCTCGGCATTGCAGTTTGGTAATAATTCAAAATACTTGCGCGAGTCGATACAGCATAATTTTCACGATTGTTAAGATTTGCTTGTAATATTTGGATACATCGCCATCTACGAGTAAAAACTATTATTAATAACTAAAGGCTATTCAAAATGGAATCTTGTTCATCCCAATTTTTCATTTTATGCTGTTTTTACGTAAATATAAGATTATTGC
Organism: Homalodisca vitripennis; assembly: GCF_021130785.1. NCBI lineage: Eukaryota > Metazoa > Arthropoda > Insecta > Hemiptera > Cicadellidae > Homalodisca > Homalodisca vitripennis. The sequence continues at coordinate 119,343,772 of NC_060214.1, forward strand.
AACTTCATAGTAATTAAATAAATACGATTGTACTCGTAAAGGGCTAAAGAAGCTATGTTCAGATTTCTAATTATTTATCAAAAACTAACGAGTCTGCGACAATGAGGTAGGCCATTTTTAACCGAAACCCCACAATCCGTAGAGTGTATGAAACAAAATGTAAATCTCCTTCTAAGGTTAGTCACACATGACAGAATAGGGTCCACTTTTCTCGGAACTGCCGAGCCATTTTCCTCGGTCGCTGTTCTTTAATTCGATATGTCATCGTCCCCCACCCCCTCCGCTCCCACCACCCTGCCCTGGACCATTTGTCATACTCATGTATAAGGATTACGCGAGTCTAGTTCTGAGAGTAATTTCTGGAGTAATTTATATATCAGTGTCTGCCAGCCCGGAATTCATCTCCGGGTAATATATTGCATAAACATGTTGTGCCCCCCCCCCCCCCGGTTCCTCTACAACTTTCCTCTTCCTCTTAGCTTTTCTGATTTCTGCCAACTGACGAAATGAATTAAAATGACCCTCTTCTCCCACTCCTTCGCGGAGTTTAAATTTTCTTTAGATTCAGCGCGCGATATGCCTATTGTTGTACGATTTGCCGTGAGCTTTTCATTTTTGACTGAAAGATTCAACTTTTACAATTTGAAAACTACGAATACTTTACGGGATCAAACCATATACTGTTATTTTTTTTAATGTATATAGAAATTCACTTTTTAATTTAGCAGAGAAAATTGGATGAACGATTAGATATCACTTTTCATCATTTCTATCAGCAGTAAAATCAGTCTTCGATGCTAGATTCCCATTATCTTGTAAAAAGAAGTTTGGTTAGCTCAACTCAAATTACAAAAAAAATAATTAATCTTTCTATGTTCGTAAATACCCACTACCACATACTCTAGTATGCTTAGTATTTACACACTTCACAGTATTCAAAATTGGAAAACGCAATCTTTTTTTTATTATTTGCATTTGTATCATTTTCGAATCTGCTTTAGAGTGGTACAAACGGTTTCCAGTCAGGAACCTATTTTAATTTCGTCAGAAATGTATAAGCACGGTCATTAAAGATACGTTTTCTAATGATAGAAACCTTTGTTGGTACATAAGAGTAAATGTAGGCATTATATGTATTCATTTCAATCATTTAAAATTAGTTAAAGAATTGTATTTATCATGAATTAAAATTATATTTTCTTTCAGGATGTATAAAAAACTACTGAATGGCGTTTTTCATAAAAATTTCCCTCAACAAAACATATACTCACTGTAAAACTACTAATTTGTCCATATTCACGCATTTTTCATTGAGCTCAAAAACAAATTTGCCAAACTTTTTTACTTTAAGTGTCTATAATTTATCTTGTGGTTATAAAAATTGGTTTATATTTAAAAAAAAAACTACCGAATGTCTAGTCCATCTTGTTGTGAATAAATATTTTCCTTAAATTGCAAGCGGTCCCCTGCATTTTAAATAATAATTTCCCAGGATACAATTACTATGCATCACTAAACTACATAATACACGATGCATCGTCTGTATTGACGATGTATCACGTACAGATTGAGTCTGTGCAACTCGAGATGCAGTGCCATGCATCATTACGGATTGTCCCCGTAAATCATCAACCTCTGATGAATTCATCTCCGTAATCTCTTCACCGGCAATGCATCAAGGGGAAAACTAAACGGTCCAAGTGTCTTACGAGATTATTTTATAGATTTCTCAGCGTGCAGGGAGGAATCAAAGTTTGCCTGGAACTCGGGGAGAAACAATCGTCAAAGTTGTCATGCAAGACGGATGGAGACCTGGGGCAGCGACTGTACGGCGCCTGGGCCCTACCCTGCCGTCATGTCCCGAACTTGGGCAGAAATCGTTAAGAACTTTTCTTTCAGGAGATATAGAGTCGGTGACTCGGGCCGCACACTCACAGGAGCTGGCGGCGGCACCGCTACACGATGTTTACTCGGCCGCCACTCCTCCGCATTTGTTCCAGTCGGGATATTAGTGTTTGGGACGGATTTGTTTGAGTCCGCGAAGTAACGTCCGAACTTGGCGGCGGTTTTGTGGCTCAACTTTCCACTTTTGATACACCCCCCTCGGTTGTGACCCCCCCCCCTACGGATTAGTCGAAGGATAAAATGTTACTCTTATACCGACAGTACATATTTGTTACTACTGTTTACAAGCCTTTGTAACGGTTTACAACCAACGTCCCTGGAGATCCTTAAAACGGCAACCGAATTCTAAGATACATTCTTTTGTTATCATAAAAGAGCCGGCTGCACTGGCAGACACGTTTTAATCCAATAAGGAGAAGTTTAAAAATAAAACACCTCTCCTCTCATGATTCACAGTTTTAATCGCGTGATTAAGGAAAGAGTCTCGGTAAAAAAAATAATATTACGCTTCCAAGCGTGTTGTTATTTTCTTTATATTTTATTGGTTATTCCGAAAAAAACGAATATTTTGATACTTCATTGTTTAAATATTCCAAAAGTATAAACCAGACAAGAAATCTTTTGTTATAAATTTGTTTTTACGATGGAAGAACTGTGGAGGAAACATGATTTTCCTGCCATTTACCTTCAGTGACACAAGAGATCAATAACATAAAAACGGATACACAAAATCATCATTACACTGGCGTTACTGATTTGTTGTTCTACGGAAAGATAATGTCCGGAAAAAATTCTGTTTCTTTGAACAAGAAACCGTAAAAAATGGGGCATGAGGAGAGGGAGGAAGAGGGAGAGAGAGGGGAGATAAGAGTGAGAGCGACAGAGACTTACGGGGAGAGTTTGGGAGAGGGAGAGAAAACAAGATAGAGTGAGGGAGAGAGAACGAGAAGGTGGGAGGAGAGATAATAGTGATGGCGAGAGGGTGTGAGGTAGAGAGCGCGAGAGGAGAAAGAGGTATAGAAAACAATTTGAAAGGGATAGAATACTTAGAGTGAAAGAGACTCAGGAGGGGAATTGAGAGAAAGAGCGCGTATGGGAGTGAGAGAAAGATGGAACTGGAAGAATGAGGTAGTGATAAAGAAGTGAGAACAAAGAGAGTGAGAGTGAGTGAAGTGAGAGAGTGATGAGAGGGTGTGAGGGAGTGGTGGGAGAGAGAGGGAGTGAGGAAGAGCGAGAGGAGAGAATGTTGACAGGAAGACTGTCTCGCGGCGGAAGCGCCTCTCGCAGTTTCTTCTAATGAACCCATTGTTGAAACCGCGACCCTAGTGCATTGTTGCCGCTCTGTGCGCCAAATAAAACACAACCGGCTTTGAAATCTGGCAACAGCGCCGTGCTCCTACCTCATAAACCATTCTATCGCAATGTCATTGAATTAACCCCGGATTAAACGAGTTAGTGTTCGTTTTAAATGCGAGTTTTTATATTGACGTTTTATCCAATTTGTCGCGTTACAAGTCAAACCAACATGGAATATCGATCGAATAACACTCAAGAGTGCGACCTGTGGTTTGGCCCACGTGGAAATTGTTTGTGTAAAGAAATCTTGTTACAACACGTAATCGAACGGTCAGTTAAGATTAAAAAATTCATTATACAGAATACGTGCCATATCTCAAGATAAATTATTTATCTGCTTAAGGCCGAAAGCTTAGGGGTAGTTTGAGGTGGGGTTCCCCTAATAAATATCTTTGTTGCTCGATCTCGCAATAATACAAAGTACAGAGGGAAGTCCGAAATTATAACTTAAGACTAGTAAAAACACGAACTGTAAAACAGATAACACACTTTGCCTCAACGATATGAATGGATTTTCGAACTTAATGCTTAAAGAGTAAAATCCTTTCCTTTAACGATGCAGGAACAATTGAGTACTAACGAGTACAATACTGATGCCTATTACCATCTCACATTTTCCATATAGACACTATCGTTATCCAGTGAAGACATTTTTTTAGATCTCGCTCTGTTTAGATCGTCTGACAAATTGAGATGTTGGTTTAAATAAGTTTATTTTTAGAAACAATAAAATCATTCTATTTTTCATATATATATTCAGAAATTAAATAACTACAAAATTTAATTTTAACTGGGCAAAATAAAATAAACTATATATTTATATTTACTAGTCAAGAAGGTAGTGAAACTACCTTGCGATTGTCCTTGTAATAACAATGTTAAACCTCACTTTTACGTTCTTAATAGAGATTTATATTCTTAAGGCATAAATTTTACGCTTTGTAGATTTGTGGTGTTTAAAGTGTATACTTTTTAAAAAAAATTTAAAATCAAATATATACAAGTTAAGATATTTTAAATAAAATCTACAGGTTTAATTTCGAAAACTAAAAGGTGTTCATCCCGCGTATCAGTTATCTTTTTAAATTAATTTTCCGTAATTGATAAAAATAATAATAAGAAGTTCATACGTGAGGTTTGCTATTGTTCTTATGGGGGTAAATCAAGATGGCCGTTGATATATCAGGCTTTTAATAAGTGTTTACTTAATTTTCAATAATTACAACATTGTAACATTAATCGGTGAAACTTTTACTACCGAATTTCAGCATTTTGTATGTTTGATCTGTGCCACTGGCGTGTTACCTCCAGACTAAAGTAATTATTTGGAGATAGTTTTGCAGTAACGAGTGTTCGAACGTGAGACCCTGGGGTCTCACCCGACAGACTTAATCTGCAGGAACGTTGAGTTTTACCAAAGGGACGTAATGTTACCATACCACGATACAGAGCCATACTTGCACAAACCCCAGTGACAGCTAGTTTCAATCTTAAACAATCTCGCATTTTTTAAGTATTTAACAATCAGTTAAGGAAATTAATTTAACATCCGTTTAGTACTGTTTATCACAATATGCCAGATCAGTTTTAACATTTATTTGTGATATTTGTAATTTTAGGTGTACTTTTGATGAAGTTATCAAATTTTCATCAAGAACAAAAAGGTCCGAGTTGCAGAAGCGATCTCTTTCGAGCCCATTTGACCGAGCTGTTTCCTGCAAGGGAGAGGTCAAGGTTGTAAAGGGAGTAGAAGTGATTTGTAATGAGATTTGTTTTATTGACGGGTCACGTGGGGAGGGGGGAGGGTTGTAGGGGGATGAGGGGGATTAGTGGGTCCAATACGACGTTAGAGACAATATTATTGTTGGTGGTCTACTTGCATGGAATTGAACAAGAGCTCTGACGTCATCTGCCTTATTAAACCCGACCACAATTTTTATCGGGTAACCTGTAGGTTGGCTTTTGTTATCCTGTAGGTAGCCTCATCGAACCAGCTCCTATTATAATCAGGATGTACAACGTTTCAGATTGTGCCGGATGTTTTTCCATAAAAGGTATCCTGAAAGATTACTACAGGAGTTGACAATTTTTAGCCTTTCAATTCAATTTACGCGTTATACCGTCTTATTTAATCATGATTCCGACTTTATCTCTCTTTACAAAATACACATACAGTCACAGGGCTTCATAGAAACCATGAGTTAGGCTGCAACATGAGTTGGGTGGTAGTGGTTCGATTTTTGGGGTGTCAGTCAAAAAAGTGTTTGGAAAATTTATTTACCTTAAAACGTATTTAATATTATCGATTAAAATTATTGGCCTTAAAGGGACTAAAAGAAATTCTTTCAGCAACAAACCCCTTAGTTGTGTTCCTTTAAATGCGTAATTAGTGTTTAAATATTTATATAGGAAGATGAATTTGAATTTTCTCACGAGAATTTAATAGAAGGCTTTCACATATCTTGTAACTCAAACTTTGTTCAATTTGTTTAGTGGATGGATTTGGGAGATATTTGCATTTACAAACATGAATGAGTTCTCTAAAAACATAATTTATTAATTCTTTGTTTTAAGACTAGTATTGACGACGGAAGGACAACATTTTCAATTGTTGTATGTTACAACATGTATAACACAACGTTTCGTGGATTGAAACCTAACTTCTTCTTCAGGTGACAAGATAATTAGTACTAATTATTTTTTCGCCTGAAGAAAAGGATAGATTTCAACCCTCGAAACGTTATGTATTGTGTAACATAAAGCGATGGAAAAGGTTGGGAATGCTGTTTAATATTTGTCTATTTTGATTTATTCACGTATCGTTTCACTTAAAATTGTATAATTAAAGTTATTTAATTGCATTTTAAAGTCATCAATTAAACATCATTGAGTGTATTTATCAGAGTAAGCAATGTAAGATTGAACCTTGCATTCCTGCATTACGGCGGCAACAGGGACCTAACCGGAATCCGCGGCCCGAGGGAAAATAGAAATAATTAAAAGCTCATCAAGTGGAAGAGAAGGGGGACGTATTGCCCGTTTGATAGCTACAGCGGCAGGGGAGTCGCCATATTGCCGTATCTGACGATTGGCAGCGTTTAGGAATAAAAACACTATAACCACATTGTCACATTAGCAAGTATAAGTCATATCGTTTAACATGATATTCAAATTAGGATGCGACAGTGGCGCTCTGCGGCCGTTTCGACTACTAGCACATCGGTTATGGCTGCGGGAACCTCGTTCTGTGTGAATATGCTTGTTGTCATTATGGTCTCTCCCACTGCCCGGAGTTGTAGGGGAGCTGCCTCAATTTCCATTTGAGTCTCATAATCGCAAAGTCACATTTTTGGTCTATGGGCGCAGCCGCGTTGTCTTTAAACGTGTTCTGTATTTGAGCGTACGGTTCCGTTCCACGTTTTCGCCTCGATGCCGATTATATTAAATTTAGCAAAATTAATTATCTAACTCCGCAAAGTTCCGTTTTTATTTGCAGTTGAAACCAATGCTAACGACTCTTTTTTCCCCTTCAATAGTTAGAAACACGTCAAAAATGGATTTTTTTTCTGGAAAATAACAAACAAAACCCGCTGATGCTGTGGCCATGCGTAGGCTGAATTATTGCTGTCAAATTTTGTATGGTTTCTGGATTTTGGGCCGAGCTGGTTAATATCCTAACGCAGGATTTCTAGAAAATGATTACGGGCTGAACAACTCTTTGGGCTTAAACCTTTTAGCTTAAAGCGAGATTTCGTTATTTCCAAAACCCCACAAGGCTGGAGTGTGGTGTACCACGTGTTGCCTAACAAACAGGCTTCGCTCAGGGTTGGATGTAAATTTCATATGATTGTACTCTGAAATTTATTTACTCTGCTATGTTCTCGTTGCCATCATGGTTAACAATAAGAACAATGACACATGTTCACTAAAGCTCTGCCAATCTCACGGATGCACACGCACCATCATCGATCTCGTATGTTGCCTTTGTAGAAATGATGATGCACGCTAATTTTTAAGTCTGTAGCTCAAGTAGTTAACGAGTTATTATAGGGACAGACAGACAATAATGAAATCTCTCCAACTTCTAAATAGATAGGCTTCGCTAACGCTCAGAAAATAATGGCACAAAATACGTGGATCCATCTAAAAAAAAAAAACAGCAGCCGTTTGTCTTTGAAAGGATTGCTCGTCGATAATTCATCCGAATTGACTCCCGATCTTGCCATTTAAACGAGCTGTGGTTGGAATTATGAAAATGATCCCCGGCTTAAATTACTTTCGCTGATTTAAATTGCAAATAACAAATTTATATCGGCCGTCATTATCATCGCTAATCGGGTGTGTAAACACATTCTTGTGTGTAACAGGGTTTTAACCGCGTGCGAGTACTCTGGTCACGGCATTACAATGGGCGGCTTCGTCCAGCTTGATGGCGCGTTGAAATAGTCATAAGCTTCGGCAGCGCATTGTTTGTTTGTAAAACAACCAATATGATTAGTTTGTCAGGCTGGTTTTGACAGTGGAGGTGTTTTTTACTCCCTGGATGTTGTGTGAGGGAGGACTTGTTAATATTCGTTAAAGGCACGTGGTATCTAAATTGGGATTTAGGGGAATTCCAAAGGGGTAACCCCCATTTAGTCCCGCAACCACCTTGGTGCCTCCTAAACATTTATTTTTTAAAGGGCAATAATTTGAATGATTTTTCTATGGAGGTTTATATATCTACTAAGTTTTCATATTTCAAAGGGAATAGGGGATGACCCAAAAAGCATTGATTGTATGTTGTGTTTTCGTTTTAATTTTGCTGAAACCAAAATGTAATCTCGTGGAGGCAACAAATTTTACTTATTTTAGTTGTATTCTTTAATTTTTACAGGAATGCATATCTGAATGTCAGTATTAAATTTTCGTTTCAGTTAACAGATTTATAAAAAACAACAATCTACGAAGTAGCATCTCTAAGCTTTTATGTACAAAACTTTTATGTCACTTAGGAATATCCGATGATGAGGCAACGAAGGTGCTAAGATAATATGAACGAATAAATGAAATATCTTTATTATTTATATGTTAGTAGATTAGACTATTCTGGTAGATCAAAGTTCAAGGTCTTAATATTGTTTCTTACATTTGCAATTGATATAAAATAAAATTTAAAACTAATAGTAGGTCAGTTTTGTACAAACACATTTAATGTTTAGACTTAATGCCCAACACAAACTTTGTGCAATATATCAAAGGTAATACATAAATCGAAGACAATGAATGACTCCTAAGAATTTACGATTAACAATGGGACTCTAAAATTGACTCAATGTTTGTATTAAAAATTAGTTTTTTTATAATATAGTTTATTTATTATATATGTAATATTATTGTAAATATAAAAAATATTTCATATAACGAATTCGACTCGAACATTCTGTAATGTATGCATATCCCAGTGAATTTCTGTTTACGTATCGAACTACCTCATTTTAATTATGTCCCTTTGGAACATTTAGCAGCAGGTTTAAGGACGGACATAAAAATCTTAGCGAACTTTTACCATCCCCGTAAAGGATCAACTCGCTCGACTTGACTTCGGTTTTATGTCCGAGTTGACTTTTTTAATAAGATTTTATAATTATATTTGCGTAAGTGGTCGCCGTAAAGCCTGGCTGAACAGGGGCGTAATTAACGAACCCTTGCAGAAGGACTGCTCGCGCCATAAAATGTTTAATGCTAGCGACTCAGTCGCTCCGCAGCAGAGTTGGCGGGAAACATTCGTGTCAGCGGTTTTCTCCGCTTCCAGGGTTGCCACTTTGTCACTTTTTCAACTGTCAATCTCTAGACAGTGGCGTAACTAGTAATTGACTTTTGGGGTTAAATCTATTGTCTCATTTTTTATGTTTGGGAGATGTGTAGATTACCCACATACTATTTTTTTTTTGAGTAATAAAAATGCTTAGTGCTAGCGACTCAGTCGCTCCGCTGCAGAGTTGGCGGGAAACATTCGTGTCAGCGGTTTTCTCCGCTTCCAGGGTTGCCACTTTGTCACTTTTTCAACTGTCAATCTCTAGACAGTGGCGTAACTAGTAATTGACTTTCGGGGTTAAATCTATTGTCTCATTTTTTATGTTTGGGAGATGTGTAGATTACCCACATACTATTTTTTTAAAGTAATAAAAATGCTTAGTGCTAGCGACTCAGTCGCTCCGCTGCAGAGTTGGCGGGAAACATTCGTGTCAGCGGTTTTCTCCGCCTCCAGGGTTGCCACTTTGTCACTTTTTCAACTGTCAATCTCTAGACAGTGGCGTAACTAGTAAATTGTTATAATTCTATTGTCACAGAAACTCCACATTTTTTTGGGGGGCAACATACAACTTTTAAAGTAATCCCCTAAAAGTTGCATTTCGTTCTACAGGTCTTTACGTAAGGCAACGTGCAGCCTAATTTCAATACAAAATATCCTTGTTTACAACTTAAAAAAAACAAGTTTTAAACTAATTTTAACGTAAAACTAGTTCAAATACAGTTCTTAACAGTGTACTAAATCTGGATTTCTGGATGTAGCCACAGAAAAAGTGAATATGAGGTGTCCATTACATATCAAGATATCTTAATACTCCATGAACGTTTAATGTTAGCTTTAGCTAGTAGAAACCATATGTCAGTTCATAGTTTGTAACTGACGTGACATACCTTTTTGGCTAAGCAAATCTGTAACTTTATAAAAGAGTTTTGCCAAAACATGAACATTGATCAATTGCTTCTATCGAATTTCTTAATACGAAAACATTTTTAAAATTAAACATTTTATGTAAAAACATGAAATATCTATGATTACTTGTCTAAATAATACTTAATTTTGGTGTATTGGTGCATTTCGATTTAATTTTAAATCATCTTCAGTGACGAAATCACATTGAAAAACACCATTCTACTACGTTCTTTATCACCCAATATTCCTCACGCCAACACTAAATAATTCTTTATATTTTTATTGAAAATCTTAATTTATACAGTTTAAATTTCAAATAAATCTGATGACCGATATAATGAAAAACGAAATAAAACGTCTCGTCTGGTGGCAGACGAGCGTGAGTAATTATGTAAATTTGCGAAAATTGGTTCGGGATTGAAAATAAAATTAAAGCGTGTTTGCTTTTAGTCATTTTCCTCGTACTTGGAATATAGAAAATTACGTAGAAGCGTGTTTTTAGGGTGTTAACATCTCACGATTTAATTTAAGGCCGTAGGTTAAGTTAGGCCTTAGCCTGTAGTTGACATTGCCTCTAGTACGAGATACCCTTGGCAGTAACCTCCATCTTATCTTCGATTCCCAAACCGCTTTATTTAGAGTACAAAATTTTATGTCCTGTATTTTTACCAATATCCTCTTTACTATTATTTTAAACTATTCAATACTATTGATTTTTTTTAAATTTTCCAGGCTATGAGAAACGAAATTAAACGAAATAACTGGTTTTAAAGAAAAATGTAACTATAGCAGACAACAATAAAATTTGGTGTACTAAACTACCTAATAATTTTAATAATTATTACCATAGTAATTTTGTGTATTAACTACCTTATAATACCACGATATAAGAAGTGGACTAGTGTCTCTTTATTATTGTTTTAGTTTATTTTAGTTTAGTTTATTAGGTCTCGCTTTTGGTTTTTAAAATTTTACATCATGCATTAAATGTTGTTTTTAGATTTAACTAGCACTAAAAAATAGTGCAGTTTTGAATTATATTGGTCAGTAGAATGAACGTTTTACGCAGATATTTACGAATTACTATGCGTACATTTCATTGCATCAACCAAATAAATTACCAATAACTTTCCATAATTTTCATCGTAATGCCCTAAAATCTCCTCGTAAATTCAATATCGTCTAAATTCCTGTTAACAAAACTGGATTTGTTATTTCATCAGATAAGTTATTTACTGCAAAAATAACAAAAGACTAAAGAAATATATATATATATATATTATGTCATATTTTTGACGCTATATTTTATACGTTAGTGATCTATAGAACTAACTACTGGTCATGAAGGTGGGTTTCATGCGTGACCTGCCATCTCGACGTGTGAAATTAAAGGTAAATTAAATGGATTTCGTGTTTAATTTGTACAAAAGTGTTGTTGTTATGGTAACTCCGTACAACCTAGAACCTTAATATAGAATTTAACTCAAATTTAAACGCCCTACAAACTTGAAAACTTACAATATTAAGAGCTATAAACAAAAATTTGTTTTTAAATATACACAATTTTTATACAGACATGGGTTACTCTGAATAAAAATATTGAATCAACGCAATCACCACGGTTATAGTTGTTATAATGGAATCATCTATAATATTAATAACCGAATAATTAATGTATCAATCATGAAACGTAAATGATTGCCGTTCTGAAATATATAATTAATGTATAGATAACAAACAGCCCATAACAAGTTTTATAATAATAACAAGTTACGTTTGGTTGCTATCAGTTAGAAATTAATGTAATGGAGTTGTTCAATGGGGTTGATGCTATAATACCTTATACTTCTTAAAACCTTGTACCGCCACCTCCTGAGCACATTACGAGACGTCGATTGTAAGTTAGTGTTCTCTATAATGCTTAATAACTGATGTATAACTATTACTTCCAAAACTTAAAGCGGCCACTTAATTAATGTCAACAATGTGCTGGAAAACGTTGCTCCCGGTTCCGGTAGATTTTAAAAAGTTGGTTTTTGGTGATGTGCGATATTTGATCATGGCCAAGAAAAATATTTGATCAACTGCTGCGGACGCTATTTTGAATTTGATTCCATCTGAAGCTTAAAGCGGCCACTTAAGGAATGCAAAAAATGTGCTGGAAAATGTTGCTTCCGATTCCGGTAGATTTTAAAAAGTTGCTTTTTGGTGGTCTGCTATATTTGATCATGGCCCAGAAAAATATTTGCTCTACTACTGTGAACGCCATTTTGAAATTGTTTAGTAATATATGAACAATGGATGGGATAAACTGTTAAACATTTCTAGAAATGTTCTCATCAGAAGATTATTACACAAATGGATGATTCTACATTACCATCTAGTTAAACAATAACTAAGTAGTGCCATATTTAATTTACAATTCACTGCGATATATTAGAGAATTCCCACTTAATTTACAAACAAGTGTGACTAACGATTCTCTCGTTACTTTCCTATCCATTCACATGTGCAAAGCAAAGTTTTCGCCTTTGAACCTTGAAAAATGTGAAGGAATCCTCATTGGGATTCGCAGCCATCGCATTCTGAGGTGAACAAAAGTCACGAAAATTGTAGTATTGTATCAGAAATTAACTACGTACGCGACAATACAGCGCTGTCAGGTCAGACGCCATCTGATGATTGTTTTGCCCGCCATGTGAGGTGGGTGGATTTCGACACTTTTTCACACGCCCTGCCCGCATAGCCCGGCTTTTTCTACTCCCCCCACCCTGCCCACTCCGTCCACCACCACGATTGTGGACACAATTCCATTAATCAAATACTGCGTACAATCCACCCTATTTTGCTTACATTCACATTTGCGCTGGCTTTTCGCTTATGAGACTAATTTGTATCGAAAATAATCCCGGCCATGATGATTACCGCAATAGCTCACCGCCCTGTCGGGTGATATATTGGTTTGTTTACAAAGCTTGTTTAATTTACCGGCTTTTGACTTCATTTATTATACAAATGTGCTCAAATATTGTGCTGAATTGTTACTTTTTGTGCCAAATCTATTCAAAGTATTCTGGGAACAGGGTATGGTTGATTAGTCTGTAACTTTAAGCGGTTACTTAAGAACTTAAGCGGTTCTTCGGAGGGACCTAGTCTAGGAGTCGAGGGCCAGTTTGCACTGTATAAGCGCACAATGTGGTTTTCTTGAAATCGAGTAGATCAAAACTGGATGTATCATAAGGGTTAAAAATATAAAACGATATTTTCCCCTCAGTTTATATATTTCTTAGCTTGACATACTTCAAGCCTACACATTCGTAAGTAATAGCCATATCAACGTCAGACAACTACAGTAGGGATCACCAGAGAGTGCAGTTGAGGGAGGAGCCTTTTTGGAGCGTGACCTTGGAGCAGCCAATGAGGAGTAAGCGACGTTGCCGAACTTGTTCCTCGCTGTAACCGCAGCGCGCCGTGCCGGGCTGTTGGGGACCTGTTGAGTGGCAACGTCGCGCTGGCCTATCCTTTCTATTGGTCGCCGCCAACTGCACTCTTTCGTGACTCCTACTGTAGATAGATAAGTAGAATGAAAGTTGTGACTTCAAGGTAGGTGTGTGTTGTTATCAGGCGCAGTCTTAAAAGTCCCCCCCTCACCACCCTATTAACTTCTTTACGGATAGAGATGGAGTTATGTACTTTGCAGAATGTTTACATGACAAACTGACAAATTTTTTTATGTATGAAAATGTTTGACACCCCCCCCCCCCACCAATTGCGGTATTTTGGGGTAAGTCGGACATTTTAAATGGGAACCCCTAATAACACCTCATTTTAAAGGTATTATAAAATGAAGAAGAATGGCTCAAACTAGAGGTATCTAATGTTACTCTATTAAATTTGGTTACTAATTAAAGTTGGAATTATTTCATAAAACTCCTACAGTTTGTTACATTTAAAGTTACTGTAAGGCAGATAACAAATTCACTCACTAGTTATTTGCACTTGATGTGCTTAATTTGGATTTTCGTTTGTTTCAGATTGAGGATGCCATGCTCATGTTTGACAAGCAGACGAATAGGCATAGAGGTGAGTTTTCCATGCATGCATGATTAGTCTAAGTAACAATCTATGATTTATCCAGTAGTAACTCTTAAGATGAAGCAGTCGGTATTCGGTTGGAATAATTATTTTCCTATTTTTAAAGAAAATTTTGGTCACAATATCAGATACCTGTTCTGAAGACAGAAAAAAGTATAGAATTCTTTTATTATTCCGTGGGGAAATGAAATTATAATTTAAGGACATCTTATAATCCGGCCCATAGAAGAACGATTAAAGATAAGAATACAAATTTTTCATTCAAACATAAATGAATATTTGATAAAATCACAAATTATTATGTACAAAAAAGTTTACAAACGTATTTAAAAAACTAATCTTACTTTAAAATATGTCGTAAAAATCATGGCATTTACTGAAGCTAGAACTTATGTACATTATAGTATACATTTCATAATTCTATCTTTAGAATTTTTTGGCTCTAATGTACAACGTTTTCTAGTTTAAACACCTTCAATTCCTAATTTTTTGTCTTCGAGCTTTATAAATTAAAGGGGAAAATAAAAAATGTGTTTCCAGCCAAGCCTTGATTGCACCATCTAAAGAAGTCTCGTTTTATGATACATTTTGGTTAGAGTGTTAAAAGTTATTCGTTCAACTTTTCAAAATTGATTATGTAAACCTAAGTAAGTGTTTATACGATTTTAAAATGTTTTAAATTCGTTTTTGAGTTTAAAATAATTGTTCAACTAATCTTGTCTGTATACACCGCTCGAATACGTCTATCTTTAATAAACGTGCAGCAATCACCTGAATAATTGTATTTTTATGAAAAAGTTACTTTCATTTTTTATTTTCTCCTATATTTTTTTAGAACAATTTAAAATGTTTCCAAACTTTCATCACATAAACTGAGGCTTTTTTGCTGTGGAGGAAACCCTGTTTTCTTTGTATTTCATAAATCTGTCATCACGGTTTCTGAAACTTAAACATTGTTCCTGAAACGCCTTGATGTTAAAATCCAACAGGATTGTTTACACTGATCTCAGAGAGTTTATCTCCAGCCCCAGCCGCAAAGGTGAGCCTAGTACAAAGTCAACAAAGCATTTAACCTCAATCGTATTGTGTTTTCACCAGAGGACAATGCTATGCAAATGTCTTGAAGAAAGGGCGGGGGACCATCTTAGTGACAAACACCCCTCCCCCCACCCGCCAAGGCACCCCACAATTACCACTAATAATCCTCGCATTTCCCGCCAAAGTTTTGAATTTATTCCGTTGACACTTGGGCTGAGCGGATTGTAAGGCCCAAGTTGCGCCCTGCGTCTGATTTATGTTGTAACATATTACACGTACCCTGTTGCATTGCTTTGTAACTTTTGTGTTGGGCGGGGCGAGTCCAAATTTATGCTTTACCCCTCACATTCGTTATACGGTGAACACAGAGTGTACTGTTTGGGTTGGTACTTCACTGAAATAATATTTTTGGTTGACTCCCTGTACTTGTACACTTTATATCATACGTATTCCATCAGAGCATCTTTTATAGGATTTAAAATTGTATTATTCTGTGGGTTGCCATTCAAACGAATGTCACTTTATCTTGCTATTGTCCTTAACTACAAACTTTGTAGCTTTATTGAAGCACCTTTCATCAGGAATGCTTTCAATGATCCGCATTAGATTGTTTCAATTTAATCTAAAAGATTAAGCTCTTCAACTTGTAGATGTTATAACCTAACCCCTTCATTTCTTATCTTTGAAACCTTATTCTGCCCGTACTCATGGGTCACTTGCATAACAGAATAAAGGGGAGGGTCGATTTAGTATAAGGTCAATAGTTACAAATTAGTACTGTGATAGACAATATTTGAATTTACACTTACCGCAGACGAACTTTACCGTAGCTTAGGGGTAATGCTGTGGATTTCTAACCTATAGATCACTGTTTCGATTCCCGGATATGGCAATAAAAATTTAAAAATGGGTTTGAACCGTTTTCTCTTAAAATGTATGAGAAAATATTATTGGCATAGAAAGAACTCTCTGGTAAATGAACACGGTTTAGTCGACGTTGAGTAAAGTTGCTCGGAGCGCACAAGTGAAAGTCTTCGTATACTCGCGAGACAATAAAACGGGTCCTGTACTTTAGAGAGGCTAGACCGGTGGAAACAAAAGAAGCACGTTTTAACACAATACATGCTAAGGGAGTTACCACTAAGCCATTTAGCGTCATTGACACAGTTTTTCGCCTTATCTAGCCACTTTTAAAGTAACTACTTCCTCTTGCTTCCAGTACTTCCCACGCGGTTTCTCTCAATTTTCTCGCCGCCCTCTCGTGTCCGAGGGACTGTCGGCGATTTCCTTCTTACTGGAGAGTTCTTGCTGCCATTCAGTTACTTTCTTGTAAGTTTTGTGAGTTCCAGAGGGAACTGTCATCTGAACATTGAAGGGAGGTTTACTGTAAAAAGCTGATCTATGTTATCGATTAATAGTCTAGAAACCGACAACAAGAAACCTAGCGACAGCTGTTCTAGTTTTGTTCTGGAATTCGAAATGAGAGGGTATTGAATAAGTTAAAAATCTCATACGATAATCTTTTTCTCGGATCATAGTTGTTTTTACATATTAAAGCCAGTCTTTAGACACGTAAATAATGGTTATATACCGCCAGCAACCTTCAGCCTCTTTACTATTTAGGATATTTTGCTGGCGGTAGTTTAAATATTATTTACATGTATGACTGTTGGTGTGAAGAATGTCAAGATAAACAATCGTGAGTTGAAAAAAATATAGTTTGTTTTATCTAACCCATCCGGTACCCTCCTACTTTGATTTTGCGGGGCTGACGACTGTTATTCTAAAATGTATGAAATCAATAAAGTTGATTAATAATTAGTTTAAACGCTTTATAATAGGCAAAGTGTATTTCGGCCTTATAATCTTCGACGAAAAGATAAAACCTTCCTACGGTTAAAAAAGGAGAAGCCCTGGCCTTTTTCAGGAAAATCAATAACTAATTCCTAAGTCAATTGCCACCATAACACAAAATGCATTTGGGGTACGACAAATACATCCAATATTTCAAGTCAAACGAACAACCAAGCCAAGTATAATTGGGAGATTTAAGTAGCTTACTATATTTAAAAAAGTAATAATGTATAGGTATTGGCCAGACGGTAAAGCTAAAGGGGAAATTTTGCTAATGGGTATTTTAAATCACTTTGAGTATTGATTATTGTCAATCCGTGAAAAATGAGAATGAATTAATCCAGCTATTATTTTTATACAGACAAAATATTTATGCGAAAAATGTCCTTTATTGTAGGTAAAAATAATATCTATATGCAAAGAAATGTTGTGCAGAAAATATATTTATAAACTATTTTCTACCGTGTTTGGAAATTTCAACGCTACTCTCAAGTGAGAAGTGGATTTCAATTACAATGCATACCTATTCGCAACAAATAATTCACAACGAACAACCGGAAAGTACGGATAGTAAGGGCCGAATAAAGCCATAAAGTACAGAAAAGTACATCTGCAAGATGATGTGGACCCATAAAACAGCTGCATGGTGTCAATCAACCTTAGCAGCTGCAGATAGCTGCCGTACTGTTTCTAGTAAATTGCCAGTTAGTTCGGCCCGTGTGCGATAGATGTCTCTGTATATCAGACCATGTACCGTGCCGTTTCTGTCTATCTGACATTGTTACCCTGTCTTTTTCGCTATCAACCGTACCAAAAACATCAATATCATTCAACCTCTTCAATGTATCGAATAGATTTTATGTTACCAATTTCATATGTTTTCTGCTTGGACATTCCTCCTTTTGCCTATAACAATAACACACCGTCTCCATTTATTTAAATTTATTTGCAATGTATATTTGCTATTGACGATTTTTAGTTAAATATTTTCCTCAAAGATAGTAAAATCTATCGCAGGAATGCTAGGATTGGTGTATGTTTCCGAGCAATTTGCATAGTAAAACATCCTCGAATAACGTAGGAGTCCTTATTCGATATTCTGCTGTCTTTGCAAAGGGATGCTTAACTATTAAACAAAATGCTAGTAACCAGAAGGCACAGACGGTCTAAAGGTGTGGTCATATAAAACATATCCGGTTGGAATATTCATTCAACCAAAGACAATTCGACAAACTTTAAAGAGAATTACAGATTATTTCATTACAATTGTTGGAAAATTGATGTTTATAATGGCTGTCATTCGCAGAGGAAAGGCTATACAGTATTGTTTGCATGTTATTACTGTACCGAGGTTTTGTTTGGGGCAGGATATAATCCAGGATTTATTGAAAAAATAATTTTAAAGTTTAAAATACCACAGTTTTATAACTCTCTATTAAACACGGATTTTTTTTGTTCAAATCCCTTTACTAACAGCCATTGAAATTTGTAGAATGCTGCATATATTACATATAACTTATAGGACATATTCAACTTTCGCTTCTTCCTTAGTATTCACTTCCTCCACTTGAAGAAGCAAAG
This sequence comes from Homalodisca vitripennis, assembly GCF_021130785.1. NCBI lineage: Eukaryota > Metazoa > Arthropoda > Insecta > Hemiptera > Cicadellidae > Homalodisca > Homalodisca vitripennis. Next base: position 119,362,304 of record NC_060214.1, read on the forward strand.
AAAATATTTCAGTGAAATAGTAAATACCTGCGATGGAAAGATGCATTTTATGTAACATTAATACTACTTTTCCTTCCTAATTTGTAGGATAAAATAGTTTAATAAATGTCTTTCTATTGAGGTATGAACTTTTAATGTTCATTTTACTAACATTCTGCTTTTCTGTCTTTGAATATATCTCTATATAGATAAAACAAAGTCGGGTTAGTTAAACCATGTATAACTCAAGAATGGCTGTACCGATTATGACGATCTTTGATTTGTTGGATTCGCCCATGCCCCGAATATTATAATAACTAATAAAGTCAAGTAAATAGAATAATATTTGTATATAACAGTAAAGACTGAAACGGCCTGCTAAATATAATAGACTGTTGTTAATTAATATAACCACTATTTTCAATCCCTTTACATTTATAGTCTTGAAAGCATAGATTAATCTTATTTCTTATTTCAACTTTGTCTGGAACCGCTGTTAAGAATAGAGTAAGAAAATATCCAGATAAAAAGTTAAAAGTTTTCATAAAAATATATTTTTAGCTGTACATTTTAGCAAATATTGAGTATACAGTCTTTGGTCTGTATTAATGTATTAAAGACATAATTACTATCCAACTTTTACTATAAATTTCAAGATTGTTATAATCCCACCTTGTCTTTTGACAGAAACAGGTTTCTCAGACATATGTACGTATATGTATGTATTTTCTTTGTTGGGTAAACAAAGCAAACCATTTATGGCGCAATAAATATTAAGACAGGAATAAATTTCAATGGCTATAATTATACACTTTTGACATCATTTCTTGGTCGTAACAACAAGGCCAACTTAAAATCGGCGTCGGAAATATAATTCAGTCGAGCCAGAAGTACTCATTTACGTGCAAACCTACGAAATTACGCATGAAGCGCGGGTAGTTCTATTGTAACTTAAACACACCCAGTATTAACTAAAATGTGTTGGCCTTAACACAGAAATACTTACAGAAAGAATTCCAATAATGTTAAAAACTGAGTTTTTACATTTTTACGGTGAATGAAACAATATTCGCCTGACTACTTATCATTTCTGAGATGTAAACTGCATCACGTGACTAAAAAATCAATGCGCAATTTTAAACAACGGTTTAAAGCGATTGCAAGAATTATTTCCCGGCAAATGCAGTTTGACATAACTGAATAACGGAGAACAGAACATTATTCAGAACCAGGTGTCGCCTGCGGCTGTGTTTCCAATGCTCTGATTTACCTTTAATGTAGTTCACAAACTCATATTCGAAATATATGTTCTGATTTCATTGTGGCTTACTTCCAGATAACATTTTTCATTCAAACTTCGTTTATGTGAGGATATTATAGGACTGAGTTCATGTCATTATTCGTTAGGAAAATCGTTTTGCTTAATTGTGTACAAATTCCGATACGTAAAAAATCAGGAGTCTGTACTAAATGTACTAACAAATTAGGGAACTTCAAATATAACCTGAATTTTTTCCTTTTTATTACATCTGCTGTGTATGAGAACTGCTAAGATCCTCCAAGGTATGTAAGGTAAACTACCAGAGCTGCAGGTGCTGCTCGGAGTGATTAGGTTGTTCGTCTATTTCATTTGCCGGATTTGGTAAATCTTGAGAATATTCTTGCCCCTTTTCTTCCTTCCAACTGCTCAAGTAGCTTAAAGTGTAAACATTACAGGTACATTCAAGAATAAAAAATATTGTAAAATATAAGAGTGTATCAACATCATATTAAGTGGGTACAACTGGTTTTTTGTCGAGGTTATTTTTTAATTCCAGAGTTAAAGCTCTTTAAAATTACTTCCCTGAAATTAATAAGAAATTAAATACGTATCTATCGTTCCACGAGTCAGTTATCGTTGAAAGTAGGAAGTTTGGGAAGTATTTAATCCGGACACAAATAAAAACGTATGGATTTATAAACCAGATTATATGGAACTTAATTTCGAAGACGTTTTTTGTGATGGTTTATTGATTTAGGAAAGGGCTTTTATAATGAATTATACTTTAAGAAAATGAAGTGTTTCTTAATGAAATATTACTCGAGGGAATTAAGATTTTTTATGAATAATATAACAACTAAGATGTTATACATTTGTTATATAACAAATCCTTATACTTACATGCAGCCCTTGTTTGGAGTCTGACTATAAGATGCTCCTTATAAACGGTTAAAGTTCCTGGTGTAATGATTTATTTTTCAGATTTTTTAAAACCTTCAACGATAGCGTCTTGAAGAGCACACGCTAAAAATTTTCAAAAACTATTACTTGACCGAACACCAACTGCACCATTTTAAACCAACAGTTAGAATTTTAAATTTTTATATTGGAGGCTTAAAGCAGTGACGTTGTAAATGAAAAATTACCATTGTAAAATTAAAATGGTCTCAGTTTACTCGACTCATGCCATTTTCAAAGCTACTGCGAGCACAAATTAAATATTCTCAGCGCCTTTAAAAATTACAATTACTTAGTCGAGAGGTGATTTTAAAAGTCACCAACAATCGAATACTATACCATCGAATGATTCGTTCTTCTTTGCTATTTAAGTGAATCATTCTTGTTCGGATTTCATTGTTGGTAATCAGTATTCACGCCGAAATGCGATTCGCCGACTATTCAAGCATTGCGGATCGCTATAGGCACGTAATGTACTATCGGTAACTGATAACCACACGTGAGCGGCGCCGGTGTACTCCAAATTAACCCTGTCGCACCGACATCCCTGTGCCGGCTGCAGGGTATTTGCATGATATTCAAATTCGGATGCAGTACAGCCTCTAACTGACTGCCATCCCCAGGAGACCTCGGAACGGCAAGGCTATGCCTGCTGTAGTGGCTGGTTCCTCAAACAGAGATCTTCTCACTCAAATGAACCCTTTGTGGGTAATTAAGCACAAAGTGATTGTGGGGGGTTCTGTTCCTGTCATTCTTACCTAACATCCCCTTTATGTTCAACTTATTTTCTGCCACCCTAAGTGTTGAAGTGCGTACTAAATTTACTGCTTATCAAAATCTTTGTGCGGTAGTATTGAAAAATCCATACGATCCAAATAGTTTCATGAGTATCAACTATCTTTTCTGAACTACGCGATTACTTTTAACAGACCAGAAGAATTTAGAGTGACCATTTTTAATTTTTATTTTCCATCAGTTGGTAATAGCCATCATATCCCTCCACATAAGGTACCACCTTGTGAAAACTATCCAATATTTATTTTTGACCTACATACTAAAACCTACAAATTATTGCTTCAAAATAATATACATCAAAGACGATACTGAATACGAGTGTTAATATTCCGGAAAAGTAAGGTTCGTCTCCATCTGTCAATGCCTTATCTTACGAGGCTTCCTTCTCGTAAATCGTTTAAAACAGGATTTTGAGTCACTTAGAAAGTATTATTTGATCTATTAAAGAATGATAGGAAAGAATTAAAGCAAAAAAAGAACTGCTTGTCAGAATTTGGGTAATGCCTTTAAAAGTATGTTGTGTACTTCGAATGATTTTGAACGTTCCTCCAAAACCATACTTAGACTATCCCTTATGTAGAAATTATAGATTTACCAAACATATTAAATCCTTTTACTAGACAGACTAAAATTAAGAACTGTTCTTACAAAACAATATACCTTGTTACATTCCATACATGAGTGGAAAAAGACAAGTTATAACTCTCCCTCTGCTCTGGAATTGTTTTTTTTTTCGTTTAACAACAATAGAAACACAATCCAAGAATTAAGAATCACAATCGGAACAGAATAACAGTGAAGGATGCAAATCTGTTAGTAAGTGGTTGAAGCTATGTTTGGTAAGAGGTTCCCGGCCTTTCGGCGCCCCCAGGGAAACATTTAATTTGAATACAGCGGCTATTCACCGGCGGATTATCCCCGAGTATACACTACAAGGTGTTCTGTTAATCGTTCCTTCCCTTGTTGCTTGTAATTAGCAGATACTCAAATCAGAAAATCAAGTCTTGTAAAACTAAAGACGTCTGTTAATATCACAATTGATATAAACAGTATTGTTTCTGAAGAGTTTCATTCTGTAACATTTAAATGCAGATATTATAAATTCGGTAACTAAATATTTGAACGGACCCTCCCAGTTTGTGAAGAAGGAAATCTAATTTGACTGATAAAATAATAATGTAGCACTTGTGTTAGGACTACTTTTCTTAAAAGCTGACTGTACTAAAATGACCTTGAGTTTTTCCCCGTAAGAACAATATTGAATCTCATGCTGTTTTAGGTACATGCTATTATTAATCTCTGCTTGATGGGAGATGTCTCGTTTTAAATAATACGCATCCAAACGCAATTTTTAAAAACTTTTTTATGAGTTGTTCAGAAAAGATCTCAAACTGTTCTGGACTTCATTCTTTAAGTATTCAAAACGTATTTAATTTACACAGAAACCAAAAAGGTTTTTGATGCATATTAAATATATCTTTGGCCTCCCTATATATTTATGAAACTCTCTGTATGTACATAAAATATCCAACAAAATTCAATAAACACCAGTATGAACATAACTATCAGCTGAGATACAGAGACCTTCAGTATCCAGTCCACCGATTAACCTTATATGAAGCTAGAGTTCTCTACTCAGCTCTACAATCGTATAACAAGCTTCCCCCAAATCTAAAAATTTCCAGAACAAATTCAAAGTTTCCGTAAAAACCATATCCTCGACCGGGCCTATTACACAGTTGAGTAATTTTAAACGAGTAAAAAGAATGTAATTTAAAGTTATTTTCACTCACAGCTACAAATATTTTAAGTTAGTATATCCTTAGAATGTGTGAATAATTGACATGTTACAAATGATGTAATGTTGCTGATTTTACGTTTCATGTTTACTTGAGCATAGCTCATTTTTGTAGACAAACCATGAATAAACCTTTTTGAATTTGAATTTTACAACGAGACATCTCATGACATGCCGCAAGGCAGATCAAAAAGAAGTACGTTAGATTTTAGCATTATTCTTCTGAGGTGACTCTTAAGAGTGTTTGAGGGAGAAGGAAGGAGTTACTCTTGGGCATCCATCTCTAACAGAGCTTGGAAGTCAACTTATGGATTGCTAACCTATATTTTCGAGACTTTGCCGAAATGACCACGAAGTTCTTTGTGGCTGCTGACTTGGAGTCGCCTCATCGCGACTAACAAGAGATTAGTGCAATTAATAGAGGGAGTTCTAGTCTGTAATTGCGCACTCCCATACGGACGTGGGTCTGGCGCACACCCGATATGTCCCCGCATGCAAACATATTTTGTCAGACGTGTTTCACGGGTGAGCGAGTTTAATATCTACAGCTAGTAATAACTTCGCCGGGCCCCGGGGAACTCATGGCCGACCCCGCACCTCCTCTCCCGCAACGTGCCGAGTTGAAACTCATAAATACCCGCATTATCATTATTTGTTCGGCTTCATTCGGCAATCTCCGGGACAGTCCGCTTTCGGGTGTAACGCGTTTATTGCCGCCCGTGAGCGCATGGATGCTGCCTAAGTAATTAGATGATTTTACGTCCCCGTTTAATGATATGGACCCTGGACTGAGACCGTATTACTGGCAGTTTCAAAGCCCAATACAACACTGTTGATGTGATTTTTGTTGCTAATATAGTAGTACAGCATGTAAATAAGGACTTTATGATTTTGTGTACAAAAAAGTGATTCGACCACTAGATACGATTTTCAATCGATTTACTAATCCAAAAGGCTAATGTCTATTTGCGTTGTATGTGGAACAGGTTGTATGTTTTGTGGAAATCGTTAGAGGAAATTCTCTTAATAAAGTTAATGAAATCCTTTCCTACTAGGAGCACATCTTGTCCCTCTGTTAGCACAGTGAAAAACATACTCATATTAAATATCTAAGTATGTATGTATATCATATTATACTTACTGACTGTGGAACAATATATCCATTCATTTACTATTTAATAGAATAATTGAGAACCAATACCAAAAAAATGTATTTTGTTCGGTCCTAGCAAAATTTAAAGTTTAAGATTGTAATGATATTTATTTATTTCACTTCCAACGGTAAACCCAGTGTACAATAATAGTAAAACAGATCTAATTAACAGAAACATAATCACTTTGTGTTAAATTAGAATAGTAAATAATAACAACGGTAAAAAATAATCCCAGCGGAAAAGCATAAAAATACTAGTAAATTAATAGTTAACAATAATAAATATATGATAATTAATAATAAGACAGTAATAAGTTATAATTTCAAGTAAGTGATAACGTAAAATATAGGTAAAATTAGTAAATACAAAGATAGAACACATGTATGTGAAATTGTGTAACAAAGTTCAGTATTACAGTGTACTGTAAAAATGAACGCATCTCTTTTATTTGTACATAGTTCTGATCTCCTAATACTCAAAATTGAATTATGTGTTGATGTAATGAATCTGCTGAACTTTATTATTTTTAATTAGCGCAAAATGGAAAGAAGGAGACGTTTAAACAGGAGGAGTATTAAAAGTAGTATTTGTTTCACAATATTAAAGAGGGCTGAGAAGTTGTCGAAAATAAACTTCCCTCTTCTGGACAATCGCAGTGGCCTGGCAGGCGCTCAGGTGGTGTTGACATTTCCGATACTCCAAGAGAAACTTATTATTTCAGACGGAAGCCACCCCATAGTGTCCGGCTGGGGTCGGAAGGGGGGACCCTTATCAGTGCTGATAATGTCGGCAGGTATGCCTGACAGCGTCCACCTGTATCGGTCCGGAGAAAAATTGAAACCTACCCTTAATCAGATAAAACGTCATTTCCGGCAGGCGGAAGTCTAATAATAACCGATCGCCATCTTGGCCGGCCGCCGCCATCTTGTGACATTGTTGACAAAGTTCCACCCAATCACGTGATTGGTCCCGGACCACATGTTCCGACGTTCCTTCAGGTCGTGCGTTCCCTACTTCGGATTTCCACCTTTGTTACGCTCACTGAAAAGACTACGTCGATTTAGCCGACGGCCATTTATGACAATCATCGATATATACGTGGGATGGAGCCAATAGACTGGAGAGCTTTTGGCGGGAAAGGTTTCACGTAATTGATGACGCCCGAGGGATATTTGGAGCTCATATCATATTTTTGAAAGGGGACCCTCTACACAACAGAGGTCACTTTTTTATCGGTACTAACTTCGTTGTGTGTGACAAGGATAAGTCATTCAGTAAAAGCGTTTAGACAGGTTAGAAGTTACATTGTAATTAAACATTAACGTACACAATATTTATTTTAAAATTATAATTTATTTATCTATTTCATTTATATATACAATATCCACAGATGCAATATGCTTATAGCTATTTTGACATTTAATAAAAATAAACAAAAAACAATAAATTTCAGTACAAAGGAAAAGAATTATTTAAATAAGAATAGTAGGCTAAACAAAAATTAATAAATTAAAATAATGCTCTTTACAAGTTCGGACACTTGGTAAAAATAAATAAACAAAAGAATAATTTTTATAACAATGCAAAATTGAATGGTTTGCTCTATTATAAGACAAAAAACTTTATCAATTTATAATTTGAACTCACTATGTTATTGAACTCATCTACCTCCTGCTTAAATAAATATAAAAGTTGTAAATTTACTTAATTGTTTCAACCTACTACTACTACACCAGATTGTGGTTTCAATGTGTCCGACACGTACATTGTAGATGATAAAATTAATTTTTAATATTTCATTTTAAGGTATTAATAGTTTATTCTTTTTTATTTTCGAATTAAATTTTAATTATTCAGTGGGTTTAAAAAAATGTCTTAAAATTTAATATAAATCCAGGCAGATTGATTGGCTTTTCACTTTTGGTATTCGGCTTAAATTTTTAAAATCACTTATTTATATTTTTACTAAAACTATATTTTTTTACTTTTTTTTAAGTAAGAAAGTTGTTTCTTTATCAGGCTCAGTCATTTGTTTACTCAACCCTCCCATGATAGTTGTATAACTTCTTCGTATAGCAATGTAATATTACTTTTTTACAATTATTTTTAACAGAAAAAAGAATTAACTCGTGTTTTTTTTAGGATGCGATTTTTTGTCTTTTATATTAAAACTGGTAATTACGATTCTAACGCAGCTCAGATAATAGTTAGGTATTATCATACTTATTAATTTTCAAGCCTATTTCCATGAAATCGAACGTTTTTGAAACTTTGCATCTATGTAATCAAAATTATGTTTCTCCTATTAAATTTTTGTATCGAAGGCCCCCGCAGTGACTCCAGCAGACGCAGCAGCAAGGTTTATGGCACTAACAACAGGTCTCTCGAGCTAATCGCCCTATGCAGGCCACTGAACGTTGTACTGTACTGTACTGTAGTGTACATTGTAGTTAAGTGACACCAGTGTGACTGTTAGTGTACTCTAGAGTATGTTTATTGCTTGACTCGTGTACCGGCTAAGTGTTTCCTACCTCTACCGCACGTCGTTACTTGTGTTAACGCGTTTGGTGAAATCGGTTATAAGTTTTGTTATGTATATTACTTGCCTATCGGTTAGTTAACATTTAAATAAGTATCCAGTGATGAGGTCTACCGGAGTAATAAGTAGGCGGCGTGTATCTGTGCGCATAAACTGTCAGTGCTGTAGCGACAGTTGTGTGCGATTCTGAAAACATACTCATTATCGCGCACATTTATCCGCTGCTGCTGATTATACAAGACAGATGTTTTTACGCCGGACTGTACAAGTTTGGCCGGCTCTGATAGCACGCACAGTTACACTCTTCGTATGTATATTTACATAAACTATCAAATATTGTTTTATATTTCTTCCATTCTTATTTACAACTCTCATATTATATAATTAATAAACAGATTTTGGGAATAAATATGTTTCAGATGACAACGAATGCTGTACATAGTTCAAGAGATTAACTTTTAAATTGTGTCTTAAGATTTGCTTATCTAGAGAATCACCTTATTGGCTTTTTATCTTTTTAAAGTTTTCTTTTGTCTAATACCACTCTAATATGATGTTGCACTACATTAGTAGAGATATCAAGTTCAATAATGGAGCTTGATGAAAAGAAGAAATTGGTGTCAAATTGCAGTAAAAAAATGCCAAAAAAGCCAAGAAACAAAACATTGTTCCTTATTTCAAACTTTGGCTTTTCCTAATTCCAATTCGAACCTAAAGCGACAATGGCACAACGGGGGTTTTCCCAAAATAATCTGTACATACTGTTGGTACTTCTTCATCTCGTACACCCAGTTTCTGTTGAGAATTTTTTGTTTTTGTCAGCCAAACGCCAGCGGTTGTTCCTTTGCTCCTTCTTTCTCACGCTCATTTATCAGCAGCATGTGAGCTGTGATATTATAATCTAGTAAGACGCGTATCCGCGCAAATCCATCATCTTCAGCGCCCCCTCCCCCTCACCACCCCACCCTTCACCCATACGAGGAGGTTTTAATTTAAACAGTTTTCGTCTCACCCCCTCCCCCCACCATGCCACCACTGCATCCCTCCGGTAATTAATGATAGTCTCTTAGGAGCGTTCACACAAGAAAAGATCGGTTTGACGTGCAGGAAAAACAGGCGTCACTTTCCTGCGAATACTTTCCATTGTGCGCCCGGACGGAAAGTTGATACACAATAAATTACCAAGTCATACTCCGGCGCTAACTGTTAAATTAATGGCGCTTTTCAACAGCCGTCCGTCCGTCTTCTTCCGGGGTGAAATTAATGCGTCATGTGAGGATGACGTAGACACTTCTCTCGTGTTTGGACCTATCGCGTTTTTCCCTGATAAAAAAGTTTGTGTTAGATTCACATAGTTCGTTCTACCTTATATTTTTTTATTATTTTTGCTTGATAAAATGTTTTGAAAAATCTTTATAATTGATTATCGATTATTATATGTCAAATCGATTATTGTATACTGTATTTGAGTTCGAGATACAAAATTAAAAAAATAATTTTGACGCTAAGGTAAACATTATTATAATTTAAATTAATAACACGTTGCATTTTTTTATCTCTTGATAACTTTAAATCTTTTGTTTTCTTTCTATTTGTTAGGCCACATTTTTAGCAACGTATTTTTCAACATAATTTTAGTTACGGATATGGTTAATTCTTGTTTGCTGTAACGTACAATACTTTGTTGTTTGTTAAATGTATGTAAACAATCTCCTCTGGTTGGTTTGGATTTTAAAAAGTATTTTACGAATTCCCCGTTCAGTTCCTAATGTTTTGAACTGAGGTACTACTTGCGTCAAGCTGTAAATTATTTTCAAACTGGACTGATTAAAAACTCCGTTTCAAGGATGACACCGGACGTCAGTAATGGACAACAAACCATTCCGCAGTAACCTTAAAAATTAAAGGTATGAAATCTAAAACACACTACCAACACATACAAGAATGATGGTCTGCGCATATAATTCACTTATACGAGACTCGACGCATAAAAGAGACCTCGGTGAAACTAAAACTGGAATGAAAGAAAGATAACGTAACGAGGGGCAGCCATTAAGGCAGCAGGGATTTGGTCTGGGGAGTTAATAATTGAGTGGGCAAGTCTGTCGCTACGGCAGACCGCGTAACTCATGCCGGATTAGGGCGGTAAAACATTCACGGCAAGTCGTCATACAGCGGCACTACCCGCTGGGACAGGGCTTCCTTTCAAATATTTTGGTCTCCTGGCGACTTTAATTGTGGAGCACAACGTGTACAGTCTTTCGTCTTTGTCCCGTGCTCATAACTTGTTTGAATATCTCATTGTTCTGCAAAGTCTTTCCTCCGAACTATCGAGGGACGTCTGAATAAAGGTATACAATTTATTACGAGGTAATGTTTTTGTCCATTAAAACGTTGTGATGGGCCTTTTACAATTTGCTATACACACACCTACGTGCTCGCCTACCCTCTCTCCTACATGCATGGATTAATCAATTGACTGAACCTTCAGCTTGATTTAACTTATTGATTAGATACACTAGCTACCCGAATAGGATGTCATTGCTGACACACCAGGGGCCGAGAACTAATCTGCATTGTATAAAACACGACTTGGTTTGTCGTGAAATCAACAGAATATACAGTAGATACCTATAATAAGCCGCATAGTTAATGTTGATGCGTCAAAATAGCCTGGTATTGAAAGGGTTGAACATATCGAATAATGATTTTTTCTCAAATAATATTTTATTTAGGTGTACACAATTAAAAGCAACCTTCAGACAGATAAATAAAAGTTACATAACCCTCAACCTTAATAAAGACCGACTATTTTGATAAAAATTACGAATTTCATTGTCTATCTCGTTGGCTGATGATAATGATAAAACTACTAAATCCATGTTGGACTCTTGGTTTTGAATATCTCTAGATTAATAATATGACCTGAGAAGAACATCATAGTTTGATGTTTGCAATACTTTCCATTCCCTTACATTTCGAATCCTACGAAAAATATCACGTTCAACCATCGATATCTTAGGGAAAATCCCTCTATCAATTTGATCAAAAACTAGGTTGTGTACTTTTACAATATGACTTTCAGCTTTTAGAAAATGAATATCATTGATATTTGGGTTTGATATTTAACCGAAATTGACTACACTTGGTGTATAGATATAGATATCCATAATAGTAATGAGAAAAACACGGCATGTTATTTGTTATTCTGTATTGTAGAACGGTGCTATGTATATGTGTGTATATGTAGTGCATTGCGTTCTGAACAGTCCATTCTATTGTGCAATCAAGCAAAAAGTGCCAAGGAATAAATTTCAAAGCTGTCTTTCTTTAGATTCATTTTCCACAAGTCGCTGTTGTCATTTTTGTAATATTTTTGTTGTTGTTAATAACAATTTTAATGTTTGCCATGTTTGCAAACAAGCGTTGTTTTAGCTATTTCCACCAATTATATATATATATATATATATATATATATATATATATATAGATATTTCGGGGTATTAAGCAATTAGGAATATGCCTCTTCAAAGTGTCATGGCCATTTTCGAACGTGTAATATTGCATTCATTGATTTACAGAGGTGTTTCTGCCTTTGAACCAAACTTAATTATTCAACACTATTAGATTTACACGCCTTCACGGCGTGTAGGGGCTCATAACTAAACAGTAGACCGCCTCTTACACAAGGCAGACACCCCAATAAACATCCACCACAGGCCACAAACCTGGGCCACATTGCGAGATGGCGTACCGGTGGCCACAACTCAACCGGGACCGACGTTGGCCGACTGAATGCAAAGTGGCTCCCATAAACAGAATGGGAACAAGAGCAGTGCCTAGTAGTAGACCGTGATGAACACATGTACTGCGTTGTTAATTATTTGAGGTTATGTTATGCCGTGGTCCCTACAGTGCTATAATATTAACTCCCTCACAGCAGCGTATCTTCACTGCTAACTCTGCCGAGATTGTTTATCTCTCTGTTAACGACTATGTGCACTAAATAATCCTCCCCTTACATTAAACGAATCGTAACTTTGGCTTATAGATTATTCCTGAATTGTTAGTTACACTTGTAACAACATGTCATACAATGTTTCAATATTTGATTTTATCACTTACTCTTTAATCACACATGTTGTATAAAGTTAAATATCGCGTACTGCTCTTCTGACTTGAGGTAAAATGAAATACCTTCTAAACCTTTGAACAACTCCTCACATGTGCCGAATGTTTATCAAGTAAAATTTGGAAAAAGTAATTTCAGTGTGTTTTCCCCAGATTCCCCATTGAAATTCAGACGCTTTGGTAAACATGTTCAATGGCCGGCTGAAGCAAATAAGTAACGGGTGGTAGTAAATATGTAGAGGCACTAAACAGACATTAAAACGAGAAGGAGGCAGCGCACGTAGAAACTTCCAATTGGTCCAAATTGGAATCGTGATGTTTGTAGGGTAAAACTGGAGACTTACGCTGGTGCTGGGTTCGGTGGCTGGAATTGTCTAGATACTATGGTGAAATACGTACCATTCAATTATCTTAACTGTATTACTGTTTTTAGTTCCAAACAGGGTTTTATTACTGGATAGTTGTTATTTGGATCCAGCATACATGAAATAAGGCTACGTCTTCCGCTGAGATTGTTCGTAGTGCTTGGGTCACAAAAATTATGTTTTCTGTTCAAAAAGAAATTCTGCAATCGTGACAAAAAACGTAAAAGTTGATGAGGATCCAACATCATCACATTATTTTGTACTCATTATATTGGGAGTATTCATCGGGTTATTGCCAATCCAGTGTTGGAGGCTTGCCGGAAAGAGCTTTTTTTAAAAAACAAAGGTCAAATTTGCTGAATCGAAAATCTTATTTGTGGAATTCTTAACAATTTTTGCTGAACATATATTGATTTTTTAATTTTTCAAAAATATAATTACTCCACGTCAGTATTAATTTCCAATAGGGGAGAGCTACAACTTTAATAGAACATTAATCATCCAATGTGGTTGAACATTTATGTCAGTTCTACCATGAGTAACTACTTACTAAAAATAACATTAACATACACGAGCACTCTCATCTCCTTAACGTTTCCTGTACTTTTAAAACCAAACCCAGATCGAGATCTGCAATTTGATCTCTTCCACAGGTGAATATCTGATCTAATACACAGAATTGACACACATGTCTGCTGTGGTTTCTGGCATATTACTACGCATTTGTATGATTAGTTCACTTTACCCTGTTATATTTCTTCGTTTTTTTCATTAATTATAGCAGATGCCAAATGTTACCTACATGAAAACCACACTGTCAAAAAGTAACTTTACACAACGAACTCTCATGCATGAAAGCGATAAATATTCATAGAACCTTTGTTAGCAAACGAAGTAAGTGTTAGATTTTGGCACAAACTGGATATAATGGAGAACTCGAATTAAATGCGAGGTGGTTTTTCTGCATCATGTTTGATCACAATGCTAATATTCCAAAGGAAAAATCAGCTGAGCCTTTTCTCGGCTCTTTACAGATTTTCTTTTATCTAAAAAATAAATATTAAAACTGTTACTTGATGAATCCTCAGAGTATGAATTTAAGAATCCGCAGGGCATGAATTTTCGAATCCTCAGAGTATGAATTACAGAACCCTCAGATCATGAATTTCAGAACCCTCATGACATGAATTTCAGAATCCTCAGAGTATGAATTTCAGAATCCTCATGACATGAATTTTAGAATCCTCAGAGTATGAATTTCAGAATCCTCAGATCATGAATTTCAGAATCCTCATGACATGAATTTCAGAATCCTCAGAGTATGAATTTCAGAATCCTCAGGACATGAATTTCAGAATCCTCAGAGTTTGAATTTCATAATTCTCAGAGTATGAATTTCAGAATCCTCAGAACATGAATTTCAGAATCCTCAGAGTAATGACCCGATAAGTTAGGTTTTTTGATTACGCTTCCACCTCGAAATCACCATTTTCAGATGAAGACATGACGAAAGTCCGGATAACTCTCAGAGCATTTCCGTTGTACCATCTTAAAATTCCACTACGCACCAATTTATTGCGTACAATCTTCAGGGTGAATGTCGAGAATTCGCCATCTCCTCCTTTATAAGATTGAAATGACGAGGGAAAACTACGGAGTAGTGTTTCAATTTACTTTGTCCCGGACGAAGGAAGCAAGGTATTCCAGCTGTCCGTTTCTCCGCATGGGAATCCTTTAAACAGACGGCGCATATCAAAGGTCCAGCTGACGGGAGAGAATGCAATATAGTCTCGGCCATCTCTGAATAACATCTCCGTCCGTCCGTCCGTCTGTTTGTCTTCCTGATTGTTTCTCACATGATGAACATTTTTGTGTTCATGCTTTCGGAAATCACTTGATTACTGAGCGCTGTGCCGCTATTATTAAATTTGTAAACGTAAATGTCTGTTCATTACAGTAATTGAATTTTCTTTCCAGGCAGTAACTACTGTTTTCCAATCGATTTCCAAGTGTTTATTCGGTGTAATACGAATATTTTGAAGTAAAATAATTTATAATTCTTGTAATAAGAATGTTGTACTTAGCCTACATACCCTTTTTATTTGTTTTTCCTCAATGTTTATCTTATTTATAATTCCCCTCCCCCCAATGTTATAAACTCTTAAAAACAGTGACAGGAGTGAACTCACTAACCGAATGAAAACAATCGGTAGTTCGGAATTCGAATCAATAAGAGCACAGAAAAACCCAGAAATATTTTGAGTAGTGGATATTGTCGAAAATTCAACAATACTTAAATTTAATCCCATGCAGCAGATATATTTTATTTGTAGGGGATAGGGGAATGAAATAAGAGTAGTGAAAGAGGAATTTACACTACTCTTATCTCATTCATCTGTAATAGATTTCAGTGTATTATGTAGTAAATCTGTATGGTTTTTGTTTCGAAGTGGATATTGTTGAAATAAATTAGTAGAATATAATAAGTAAATATGTAACTATGTGTCTTTTAGTATTGATTTCTTTTTACAATTTTGTGTTTCCACGACGTTGATGCTGATGAATTTACAAAGGGTCGAAAAACTTTTCCTCCGACCCTGTAGTGGGGAGCACAAAAAGGAAAATGGAGTTTAAGAATATGTTTATGTATGTACAAGGGACAAACAAAGAAGGCTGCGAATTTGCAATTCGGAAGCAGCAATTCGCGGCGAGTTGTTCTGAATATGCACGAGCAAGTCGGACTAATACAGAATCAATACCCTTGTAGCACGACACCCGTTATTTTTAATTATCTTGTTTTGTTGTAAGACCCATCCGCGATAAAGTTTAAAACAAGTTTAATTGTTTTATGAATAATAATAACAAGTTATGAATATTCATTCGGGTGAACTTCCTGGATTACTGGACGCATTTGACTTCTGGACCACAAAGTTGGTGGAAATATTGCACGCCAAATCTTATAATAAATTAATAAATGTAACAGAATGTCGTTTAGCGCACCGGATTTATCTATCATACGACACTAAATTACTATTTAAACAAGACCTCAGAAAAATGCAATTAATTTAACTAAATATAAGTATAATTTAATAAAATTAATTATTTATTTATAACCTTTAATGTTTGTTAATATTAAATATAAATAACAAATATTATATAATCATAATATTACAATAATTTTTATTATATTTAATTATATTTTTCATTATATTTATCCCGTTTATTATATTAAACTATTCGTTTTGTTATCTTCATTTCGTTTATTATGTTTAATTATATATTTTTATTATGTTTAATTATTTTTATTTTCAAAGCATACACGCTCATAATGGTAACACAAAATTAGAAACAGGCTGTTGCTTATAATTTGTTAATAACTTTCGGTAACAAATAGTTATGTTACATTTTGATCTATTAAAATACTTACTAGTATTAATCATTTCTAAATTGATGTATAGCCTTATTCGTATAATAAATATTTAATTAATAATTAAATCTTATTCTAATTTAAAAAAATTTTTGGCAGTAATTTAAATTATTATTTTATGTTATTATTCCTATTTTACAAATATATGCAAACATAAGCTAAGAGCCATCGTTATTATGTAAAGAATATTGAGCTTGTGTTGAGTATAAATGTAAGTATAAATATATATTAAAAAACGACATTACAAAACCGCACACGTTGCACATCCAGTTTAATTTTTAAATGCCTAAGGTCAGCATTCTGTTAGAACGCTAAACGATCGATTTATACTAACAGTGAATATTAACTGCATGAACACTGTAACTATATCAGATCGTTTAGTAAAAATTAATATCGGTAACTCTGGCGGGGGTTCCTTTAAGCCTAGCAGGCCGGCCACTTTCACTCTCAGCTAAAGCTAATCACTGGAGGCAAATGTAATCTGTAAATTGGTTTCGGGACGATGCGAGGGGGTGGGTAGGGGGAGGGGTTGCCTAGTCAGCATCTTTTGGTCACATGTCTACCCTGTTTAAATTCATGGTTCCAATATAGTAAGGTCTGACGTCAAACCGTATATAAACTCAATGCGGTGGTCGTGGTCGGTATTATGTCGCCTGCACCCTTGAACACCTTTTTCAATTAATAATTTCCCCGTACTAAATGTGTCACCCCTTAAATAACAATTCCGTTCACAGTAGTAATATTTCCCATTCAGATAGATACTTTTATATCCAAACAGTGTACAATCGAAAACCATATTTATTTTAAATGTACAATTTTATTAAAGTGTGAGGGTATCTGGTTTAATATTCATCGATATTATAAAGACAATAAAACGCTTTTAGCGATATAAATTTTGTCATAGTCACAATATAGTGAGGGTTATATAATAATAAATTACTAGGGGCTACCCCTACGAGCTTTGCAAGTCAATCAATTGGTGGTTTCTTCTTAATCAATTTGCAAAGATTATAACGAACTTAAACGATGGACATATTAAATTTATTTCTACACCTGTGACTAAACCTAGTAGTACCTAAAATTGTTTTATAAAAATTCGGTTGAAATAAATATCCGTTTTAAGTAGACTTCATCTATAAACAAAATTAAAAATATCAATTTTTGGAATTCTTTATGATACACTGAATACGAATTCTAGCAAGTTTTACTATGAACCAGTTTAAAATAAGTTTGCACCGATTCTATTGTTTGTGTTGTAGAGGCATCTTTCCATTTTATACGTACTTTCACTTTAAAATCATTTTGGAAAAATATTCTTTCGAATTCATTCACAAAGAACCAGTGGTACGTATTACACAAAATTTCTCTTATTCCATCTATTACTATAAAAATGTCATTTTTTTCTTAAAAACCACTGCGTAAATAAGAAATTTTGTACTTTATCTTAAAAATCTTCAAATCGCAATACCAAGAGAATGACAAAAAGCTATCTTTACGCACTGAACAGACAAGTTCAGCCACCTACCGCTTAAGGATGATACTGGGGATGATCCTGCTTAGAGAAAGCGATAGAGATCTAATATAATCCTTTGTGTAAGTATCGTTGTGTTACCGCATACAGGAAGTGCGTTGGAGTCAATACTGTGCTTATACACATGTGACCCAGCTATAAATCATTTTCATGCTGTACTCCTGAGGTGGGTTCAATTTTATCTTACTATGTAACATAAAAAAGTAAAAAACATGATCCTTCTTATTACTTAAATAAATTCGATTAACTGTTTCGGAATTAATTTGTTGCGCTGGAACAGTGAGCAAATGTTAAAAATACAATAAAAGAGGACAAAATAAAAATAGAACTCAAAACTTACTTAGTTACAGATTTAAATATGCCTTTACAGTGTTTACTGTAATATGTATTGCTGTATTTGTTATGCTGGTTAATAAATTAGATAATTAAAAATCAATGAACTTTTTATTACATCGACGGACACCATTTACGTATGTGTGAATTACGGATATACAAACATAAACACTTGTTGAACAAACAAATTTAAGACCTCATGGTTCATTAAATCAATACATTGAACAAAACCTTTAGTGCTCTTTAAATTTAAAATTGTTCACAAAACTATGAAAACTTTGCAATTCCAAAGGTGGAAAACTATCTAACAGCAAATTGTGTGGCTGCGAAGTGAACAGGTGTGTCTCCTAGTATTCGTATAAAATATTGAGTTAAGAGCCGGATGTGGTAAAACGACTTTTAATTTCCCCTTATGAGAACTAAGTAACGCCTAATTCATTTATACGCCATTATTTTATATCTTGGCATTATGGGAGACGCCCCATTTTAGTCATAATCAAAGTGCGTGCAAATTCTTTTCAATGTTTTTGTATTTTTATTTCTTGTTCAGAAAAAAATCTCGAACGTTCAAAAAAGTTCACTTTATAAAGGAAATACACTAGATTGTTTGGAAGCGTAATAACAATATATTGAAAACGAGACATATCTCGTAATAATAAGATTAAAAATAGAGGCGTAAAAATGTTTGAAATTTAACATTCATATTACTCAAGGCCATTTCACTGGAACCGTCTCAAAATAAAACCGCCTGTCTTCTTCGAAAACAGGTTATCTTTTTGGTATTTTGACGTTCAGAGAGCGGTCCCGGCGAAGACTGGCAATTCAGATACTGACGTGTACTGCAAACATTGCCTACATCCAGGCGCTGTTATTATTGTTTATTATAATTTATTTTGTTTTGTTTCAGGTAAGCGGTCAAAAATGAAGCACGTGAGTTTTATATATTTATTTATTGAATCTATGAAGTACTCTAATGACAAAACAAAAGATAGCCTTCATTGATCCCCTCGGATTTCTCGAGAGAAAGAAAAGCTGAGAGGGAAGAATTTAAATTATTGGAAAACTCCTTTCTACAAATCACTTGAACGTCAGTTTTGACGCCGTTTCCGACCAGGACTGAGACTCAGCACAATTCGGCTAATACACTTGTGTCAATGTAGGTGGCCCTGTAGAGGATGACATTTCATGGAGCGTTTCTTATTATTAAAATAATCTACGTGCTATAGTATATATTTTTAACCATTATTCATGAATTTAATTTAACTTATTAAGAAATATGTAATTTTTTATCTAATTCACTTTCCAATATTAACTCAATTTGCTGTAGTTCACTCAACAGTATATACTACTGCAATGTCTTGGTACCTTTGTTAGTAAAAATATTTAATAATTTAATATTATTTCTTATGGAACGTCTTTTTTTATTTTCTAAAGCTCCAGATTGGTTAAAATAATATGTTTAGTTACTCAATTCAGTTTATTTTGTTTATAAATGTGAGTTGCATCAAAAATTATAAACTTAATATAAAAAACATAAAATAGTTAAATAAATATAAATGTAACATAATTTTGAAATAACCCATATTAAAATATTTATTTTATTCTTTATTTACTTAGTTATAGGTAATATGGTGCTCTGTGGGAGCAATTTTCGGATAAAATTTATTATAAATTTAAAACAATTTTTTAAATTTACTTGCTAAAAATAAAATAATTTCTAAATAATTTTTTCGAAGTGACCGTCGAATTCTTTTTTCATATTGATGGAGTAAGTCATTTTATATTTTTGGATGTTGTATTTAGTTTTATTTACTTTAAAGGCATTAAAACTATTTACTTTGTGAAAACCCGTATGAAATATTGTCATAGTGGATTTCCAAGAAGGGGGCCGCACGGTCTCAGGCGTCGGATTCTGGGTTTAGTGAAAGCGCAAGCTCAAATCTAATGTGTATCAGTGTTATCAGTATCGTCCTAACTCTCTCTTAATCTGTTAGATCACATCCACTCAGCAGGTTACCTATGATGACAGGCAGAATAGGGCTAAAGTAAAATAGGCCTCTTTTTATATTTGTAAAGCAACAAGAGATTATTCAATAATTAAGAACACCTCTGCTAAAGAGGGAAATTTAGCCCAGAAAGTGTGAAGTAGGTCGTTATCATTTGGAGAAATCTGGCGTAATCATCGCACGCTGTCCTTTCTCACAGCTCCAGGTCATTTATTCCATATGAACCAACGTAGGCGCACATCTTCATATTATTGTCTCACGTTATCTTCATGTTCGTGTTACATATTTCTATATGTATTTTAACCCTTTATTCGAATTCTCTTTTAGCCATAATTTTAAACAAAACACGACACAAAATGGGACTCCCTCATGGAAGAGCTCTCAAAGCATGGAAAAATATCCAAGCGATGAAAACAACTAAGCGATATTTGTATGCTGCTGGGTTTAATAAGCTTGATTACGTCATTTCCTAGTAGTATCGATGTTCAGGAAGAGAAATTCTTGGTAAACCAAATATTCGCTTCGCTCAACAATCTTTGATTTCCCGATCTGATTTCGTGACTGTATTCCAAATGAGTAGGAATGAGATGAACGATGTATAAGAATATCTTTATTCTTTTAAGGAGGGATTTGCAATAGTCTTCTACAATTCTTCTCCGTTGGCTTTGTGTTGTGAATACACATCATTTCTTTGTTCAAAGGTGATTACTGAGTAATGGTGGTTTTAAAGAGAGTAGAATTTCGGAAATTTGTCTTCGTATTGTTTTTGTAACTCATAGAGATGGCAAATATTCGAAATTTTCTTACTGCACGTGCTTGTTCGATCAGCATGGTATGCAACCCACCTATAGTAAATAAATGAAATGCAACTCTGTGTTTTGAAAACGTAAACTAAATTAGGAACGTTTCGTTTTACTGGCATTTTACTTAAGTCCATCCCTGTTACCCCTTTGTTAAGTAGAGGATAGGTGAGTCACTCTGGAATTCGCCCCAAACCAAAACTAACGCTGTGGTGAGGAATGGGAGGCCGGCATAGAACCGCGGTCAGTACATCGTGGTGCATGGTTAATTCAAGACCCACAACGGTTACAGATAGAGTACTAGGTACTTGTGTGGCATTGGTGAGGGAATGAGGGGGGGAGGGGAGGGGTAAGGTATGAGCCATCCATTTGTAGGTGGCTCGACCAGGGTAGTTTATTGTGTAAGACTCGGTACTATTTTACGGCAACGTAGTTTGTTTGAAGTCCCTACCAGTTTAAAGTCCAGATTTCCGATGTGGTACTCAAAATGCACATTTCTATTACCACTTCGTAAAATCTTCTAGAATACAGCTTCATGACATTGCCATTTTGAATACCGATCTTCAATTATGCATTCGTCCAAAACATCCATGAAAGGATTAAAAGTGTCAAGTGAGGATTTTTCACAAGTCATCCTTTTTAGATTGTCATCCAATCGTCACACGCGGAAATAACGTCAGCCAACTACAGAAATACCTTATATTTGCCTCAAATTGGCCCTTTATTTCATTGGCTAGCTCTGGTGTAACTATTATTTATATGCGACGGTTCTTTATAAATGTAGAAGGCTTAAATAAGACCTGTAGAAAATATAATTTGCCACGTTTAACAGTAATAACCTTAAAAATATATTTCTATCTAAAAATAAAACAGGACAAGAAATTTGAGTACCCAAAAAATTCCAAGCAAGTACTTATTAAAAAAAAAAAATTAATTTCATCGGGGATATTGTTTATATCTTCTGGTAGATTATTACAAACTTTTCCAAGTATTTGTGTTTGGCCATGTTCAATAAAATGTTGTATTGAAAAGTCCAAAATCACATATTTTGTACAGATTTATGGAGATTGCTCATATAGTAATTTTCTTTGTTATTGTCGTAATTTTTATTTAAATAAAAATAACCATATACTTTTCTCCCACAAAAGTACTTAAAGTAAAACTGTTCGACCTAAAACTACCGATAAAATTAATAATGCATTAATGGCTTTGGAATCGAATTAGTATTAAGACGTAATAGTTTGTTTTATTCAGTTAGTGGATATAACCAGGCTATATAGTGATCCTTAAGGCTTAAAATAATGTTTTAATCGCGCTAATTTTTCTATTAATAATAGGACTTTGTCCCCAATTATCAATCTGAGTAATAAAAGCCTCAGAAGGCGCAGTGACGCCAGTACAATTTCATTCTTCTAAAATTGTACACAACGTATCTCTGAGTAGATAATGGAGTGGACGATAACTTTGAGGAATAGCTCAGATAGAATCGTTTATTATTAGCTTTTATCTCGGATCCTACAGCTTACTTATATGTGACTTACTCCTCTCTGATACAATGTATACGATGTGAAACAAATCCGCTCCGATACAAATACATTACACATTACTGAACAGTTTTGAGCATAATATATGTAACAAAGTAGGAGCACGCAACATGTCGTTCCGCGCAACATGCTTTGCTGAGGTTGAATGCAACATGCAACATTTCACGTTAATTTAGTCTATCGCTTCGTTACTATGTTGCATGCTAAAATTGTTGTACGATCGTACTAGAGTTTTATCAGATGTATCTACGTTTTTTAAAATTTTTGTTTTTTATTTATATTTTTTTTAGCATGCCATCGTGGTTTAAAAGACCAATGAAAAAATGTTCAGTTACGCTCAGCCACATCGCATAACGTGATATGCACCAGTATTAAATTTGACGTTACCTATATAAACATGAAGCTTCATGTCAAATTTTATGATAAAGGTCGAGTTATAGTTTTTGAGATCTACGAGATAGACAGACAGAAATGGTATTTTTCCAGTCTCTCGAGTAAAAGGCTTCACTAACGCTCAGGCAACCACAATTTGTCTTTATTATTGCAAAATAAAATTGTGTAATCATTATATTGTAAATATTAGACGTTATATAGATCTACTGAAATCTCCACCTGCCGTTTTGTGTTAGTTGGTCTTTTCTCAGTTTTTGGTATATACTGTTTTACACGTATATGTATAATACATTTGTGTTGTGTATATAAATATATAAGTTACACGTAAAGCGTGGTCTTTATTATGACCATATAGATACGGTTTCCTTAACTAAACCCTTTTTAATGTGCCGGTTTAATACGAACTGTAATTAACCTGTAAATTGCGGCCATTTAAAACACTCAGCTCAGGTCCAGAAGGACGGTGGTGTGGGTCGGTGGGGGGTGGGGGGGGGGCAAGCAAATGACTGGATACGGGGCTCGGCCCGACCGCCACATACGCCGGACTGGCGTTAAAACCATTAAGAGTAAATAGAGATAATGTTTTGGTCCACGTAATTAAATCGGCCCGTTACTGAGTGCGGAGGGGGAGGGGTGGGGGAGGTTCATCGTAGCAGGGGTGAAGGGGTGGGCACTATTTTTGGGAGTCTCCAGCGCTATTGCGGTAACCACGGTAATTTGCGTGCGTGTGGGCGCGGGCATAGGGGGTATGTTACTTCATTACCGTAGATAATTGCATTTTGTTCGCGCTACTTCGATCTCGTAAATGTCCGGGTCATCTTGGAATTGTTCTCGATATGAATTGTATTCTGAGAAATATGAATATATTTATTAGCTTCGTTACCTTTACACCATTAAAACATTTTTCAGTTCCGTATAGTGGTAGTATTTTAATGGGATTTTAATAATATTTTATCTCATTTTAACAATGTATGGCGTGCGGTTTGGCTTAAATTACTAGCTTTAATAATCTTTTATGTGTGGTTCGAAAACTTTCCGAAGCTCATATTTTACTTTGTACGAGTACACATTAAAGTTCACTAAGGTCCCCTTAAAACAAGGTATCGATTACAAATCTTCACTGCATGTGTAAACCGAAAGAAGGTTAAGTTATTCTGTTTTTTTTGGGGCTCACCGGTTCAAAAAATAACTTAAATATCAATTTGGTGAAATGGACCAATTCCAAAAATAAATATTTTCGTTATTGAATACTTCGGGGCAATCATTTAATTTGGTCCGTGAATTTTTAAGATATTCTCAAATAAATGACGGTGATAATGTTTGCGTACGTTATGTAAGATTACTTCAACACAAAACGAAGATTTAAAATAAGTGTTAGTGTTATGTTTGTGTGTATTTTGTTTCTAAAGTAAGCGCGAAAAAAATAAATTCCAAAATAACTTACACCTCTTTTCTATTTAAACAAATTTAACGAAAGTTGCAATCAAATTATTAATGGAACAGTAACAGACTTCGTAGAGTTGGTTTTGGGGAATAAAAATGCGAATTTTAAATTGGGCTTAATTGATAAGATTATTGGGTTTGATAATGTCCTCGCACAGGCCATTGGTAATTTCAGCAGAAGGCTGAAAAGGAAATCTGTCCCAGCTTTATTTTCAGAAAGAATTTTTTTTTATTCTAACGTTCATTAATCCCGGAGAAACTTTTTGGACTCACGATGTAAGGCGCCAGGCGTTAGAAGCAGAGACAGCGCAAGTTCAAATCCTCTTGGTGACCGTTGAATTTTTTTAAAGTAATTTTGACGTTGTACCTCACCAACTTGTCCCCTTTTTCTGTTTGATAAGATCCACGAATAGATTAGACACCCTTGAGGACGGCCTGAATAAGGCTAAAACGGAGATCCGATTGTCCTTAAAAACAATGGGCTTTCATAGTAGTTATGGAAGCATTTTATTATGGGTTTCTTTCAGAGGGCATATTTACTAATTTAATTAAATTTATTTTTTATTACACCTTGTCTGATTTAGTATTCTTATAGTGCTATTGATATTTTTTTAATCTCTTTGTTAAACCATATATGGTGGGCGATAGGAAGACTGCTACCCTACATTTTGAACTGCCATAAAGTTAACCACGTGGAAACCAGACGTGGCCGCCAATCAGTGCTGCCACTACCAACATGATTCTCGCCACATTTCCCGCCCCATCGATAGGTATCGTTGGCCGGGCGGTGGCGGTGATGCCATTCAGCTTATCTATTCACCCCTCCCCCTCCCCCACCATCCCGACAGCTCACGTCACCTTTATGGACCGTTACTGACTCGGTTATGTCCCGTTTAATCCCGCATAAAAACGGAAAATATGTTTACTTTGTTGTCGATTTTATGCGGCGCGGGACAGTCACACACGTCAGCCTCTAATCGGTCGTTACTGTTGAAGCCCCGCTCTGTGCAAATTGAACGGCGTGGCGCGGCGCGGCGCCTACACCTCAGCGCGTTGTGACATTTATTGAGCCCTTGTTTCATTTTTATGCGACAACAGTTTCCGAGTTGATCGTGGCCGTAACCGCGTTTAATCATTTTTTGTATCCTCCTCTGTAATTACTTTACATGCTGCTGGTTCACTACTTTGCAAAATTTCTGCTCACCACCAACCGGATAATCTCATTGAGCATTTAAAAAAGTGCATATAAAATTCAAATTTTTTTGTATTCTTTTATGAGTAATGTTCATTGCGATCATCTGTGACACGCAACGCTAAACCTTCATATATTTCGTCCCCTCATGTTTTCCTGTAAATATTAAGTGCGATGTCCATTTAAAAACTATACTTCCCATGGACGAAAGTAACCACAAACATATATTGCGTGGATTTAACCATTATTCATGTTTAGCTCCCTGATTGCGACAAGCAGTACTTAAATAAGCTTTATACGTACCTTTAGTCAGCAATATCTATAAGGGAAATCTCAAGTCGTTTTGCATCCTGTTTCTGGACTAAGAACTTGTTCAGGGGTTTCTTCCTGCAACAAAGTTTATTCGCCAAACCACAGTGGGTTTGCTAGGCGAAATGATTATGCCTCCAAAGTCCAGCTCTATAAGGAGAAACCCTCCAATTAGCATTCTCTTCTCTCGTTCACCCTCGAATGATTAAAATAAACTTATTCCTAGAACAATTTTATCAGCACAGATCACTGGGAATTCGCTAGACGAAACGATTCTGTCTCCACAGTTTAGCTCTATTCGGAGTAACCCTCCAATAAGCATTCTCTTCTGCCTTTCACTCTCGAATGAATCAAATAAACGAGGGCGGAGGTGAATCAAATCGAAAAACAAATACAAAACAGACCCGGCGCGCCGCTACGGCGATAGGGCGAAAACGGTGCGGAGCAGCTCGCTCTTTGGGCCAACTAAGGAAATAAAACAAGCGATTTACTTCTGGCCTCAACTCGATTTTGCGAATAGCATTTGAAAGCTGCCCGGGGTTGTTTTGGACTCTGCCAGTCGAGTCACGTAGCAGGCGAGGGGTGAAGTGGTGGGTAGGTGCGGGGGGTCGGGGAGGGGGTAAGGTCTCACCCACTTACGAAAACATCCGCAATGGCAACTATTTGATCCACACAGACGGAGCGTTTGTCTCGCCATATACGAGTTATCGCTCTCCATTGTACCGCGATGTCAAGATGTTTCCTTTTATAACCACTCACCGCAAGAATAATATCTTATTTTTACCGACACAGTTTGACAAACGTACTTCGAATATATTATTTATCAATTATTTTATATATAATAAAGTGATTTTATACAAGTTTTTTACAATTTTAAATTTATTTTTATTATTAAAGACAATTTCTGAAGACCATTATCATTTTCAGAAAATATGTTTCTGGTCGTTCTAGAAGGTGTGGTAGGCATTTGAGACAGAAGGCATCATCGAGCCCCCCCCCCCCCCCCAAAAAAAAAACATTTATATATGATGTAAATGTTTTGATTTATAAAATATTTAATTTGTTCATTATTTGATTTAATATGTTATATTTAGTTAAAAAATACAATTTCCGTTATTGTTATTTGGGCCTAATTTCTAAACTGCCAAATTTTCTTAATAATGCCTAATTCTAAGTGGAGCAATGAAAAATATTTTCTAATCGTTAGAGAAGTAGTTATTCTAAAGGAATATGAATTTAAAATTGAAAATATTTGTCCAACCAAAGACAAATTGCACCACCGAATCTCTTTTTCGATTCCGTGATGATGTGATTCTGGGATAAAAGTGTTTATTAGGCCGCAGAGCTTGTGAAGATGTAGCTATCGATTGCAGGCTGTATGGAGAGCTATTGTGAGGGGGTGCGTGTGTTGCGCGTAGTATCGGGGCTCTTGAAGGGGCAGAATTCACCGCGGTGGGAATGAATGCGTGGAGCGTGAGTGAATAAAACTGCATCGATTAGTTGAACATGCTGCCGGTGATTGGATAGGGCTCTCTTTTAATGTGTGATACTCCGATATAATAATTTCAAGCCCACCAATACACCAACTGTTTATATGAATCGGGATTTAGTTAGTACTATTAAAATTTGTTTAGATACAGTTTGAAATATATGAGCTATTTTAGATCCCTCGATACACCATTAAACTGTAATATATTTGGCTGACCAAAGTTTAAGGTTAATCGGGTAATTTGGTAAATGGGCATTTAAATGTAAAATACTGGATCTCAAATCCGTTTTTGTCCGTCTTCACTTCTTATACCGAGTCTAAATTAATCATGTACCTTATATTGATCCAGTCAGAGAGTCTGAACCAAATAAACCTTATCTGTTTTTAGTATACCTGTAGCCACGATAGTTTTTCAACCGTGGCAGCTGCTATACTTTCACGCTAGCAACTCGTGGCAAATTTCCTTTGCGAATTTCTGATAGAAAACCGTAAGGAGAAAGATTCTTTGAAATTATGTCCTTCGAGATTTCAGCCCTATAACTGATAACGTAAACATTTGGTAAGTACATTTTTACCTTAAATTTCTTTTGCGGATTCTTGGTACTTTTACAAAATTGCTGGAGAGTGCCATGGGATAGTTTAATCATACATATAATGTATTATTATGTATGGTTACGGAAATGCACAAAAGTAGTATGGAAAGGAGAAGAGAGGGGAGGAAGACGCGCATGGAAGACTAGGCGACATAAAGAAGGTGCTGAAAGGAGAGATGATAAATAGAAAGAGTTGGAGATAATTGTGCCAAATTTACTGTACAAAAGATTTCTAACGGTAATAAAAATCTGAACTGTGTTCACTTACCCTGCAATTGAACATATTGAGCTTACTCTTTGTTATTCAATAATGAAAAGCTAAATATAAAAAATGCTTTAACAGAAATTGTGGTGGGGAGCCCCTAAGATGTTCAACGAAAAGAAGTGGTTTTGTCAGAGCTAAAGCACTGAGTTTACCCGATCTTGTACAGTATCCAGTATTTAGTGGAGAGCTCGCCCCGCGGCCGGAAGGGACCAGTATTTCAGCGCCAAGGCCGACTGACCACTCTGAACAGCTAAGATAACAGATAAGGGTCATAAACTGGCCGGAAGCGCTGTTATCAGACGCCTCACCGCCAATATTTACGGCACTGATAACACTCCACGCTGGACCATCCCCATTCATACCGCGCTCCCTCTCTCTCTGCTCTGCCCTCTTTTGCACCTCGTAAAAATTCATATTCCCTTTCATGTTGAAAACTATTGCATGATTAAAAGTACATTTATGAAACAATTGTATACAGCTTTCACAAGTTTAATATTTCACAATACGTACATGATTCTTTCTCTCCGGTTTGGTTATATTTACCACAACTACTGTGAAGATTAAAAGATAAAAGTTTAATACCTGGAATTTACTTTATAATTGTTCACCTCTTCTGCGAATTTCCAAGATAAGATAAAGTAGTCCTTAGCCTAGGGAAGATAGCAAGGATATAAAGCGTTGTTTGATATCATAATGATATCAGAGTAAAGATCATAATGATCTATTTCAACTATAATTGTAAGTTCAGATCACCCATTAGATTTTCAAATTAAACTTTTGGATATTTGCTAACCGACATTAAAAAAACCCCAAAATGTTTTGTTGTGTTTGCTTGTAAAAATCGAGTATACGTTGCTTTAAAAGAATATGCAGTACTATATATATATATACATACTTGTCCATAATTTAAGTAACGAAAATAATTTTTAGGCTTTGAAAAATAAAATTTATAGTTTTAATTCTCTCTTGTTATTCAAAAGTAGCAACTCGAATGTTTCAAACAAGGTAGTTTTGACTTTATATATATATAAAAAGTATTTAAATATATAAACTATATTTTAATTAACACAAAAACCTTAAAGTAATTATGAAAGATCACTTGTTGACAGGGGCATAGTGACAGCATGAGCCTAATGTCAACGACAACTGTTGTCTTAAACAAGTTCAAAATTTTACATATTCGTCTGAAGACAATAGATGATCACAAAGTGTTCTACGAATGGATTAAAACATTTTAGGGTGAAATTTAAACAAACAAATGTTAAACGTTAGGATTAGATTATTGTCACTTTAACTCACTTATCTATAAAAATAAAAATCACCAGCATTTGAGTGTGTAACGTAATTTTCATTGCTAGAGACGGAAAAATTAACGAGCTCTGTTGTCGCGTAACAGTAGACTAAGCTAAAACCAACACACTATTGCCAACATGACAGTACACTATTGGTCAACTACGTTTCCCATTATAGAACCATCATAAACTGAAATACTGTGCTGGCAACAGTTTTGCAACAAACTTTCCCATTTACAGGGCGGCGTGGGGCAAAACTCGCGGCCACGTAGCGACACACTAGCGAAATATATCGCCCGGATCGCCGGCCTATTAAAAGGCCATCTGGTACAGCGAGTTAGTGTAGTGTCTGGCTCGGCGACAAGTTTTGTCTGATTTATCCGCCTCTTAAGAGGCGTCAGGCGAAAGAAACCGGGCAGCCGGGTGTAAAACTGCGGGCGCGACCAGAAACCGGTCAACTTCCGGGGAAAACGGCATATCCGGCCTTACAGTTACAGTGAGCATATTTATCGCGAAAGTTGAAACAGCGACGGCTGCCGGGCGTCTGGCCGATAGCCAAGAGTATCGGTGACTGCGGGAAAGCCCGTTGTGGACCCAGCTGAGGTTTGTTTTGTCAACAGCTGTTTTTACCTCGCAGCAGGCGCTCCACCGACTTGGGCTCATTTAGGTTAGAAAAACAGTGAAACCGAGATTGAGGTTGTGTTCTCCCGTATCTCTTTTTATTCTTAGCCGAGGTTTCCCTGTCTGACCGTTCAGAAATTTTGTTACTCTGCTTTTCGCACGTTGTTAGATACCGACAAATTCGTTATAGATTTTCAAATTTCCTTGTGCTCTCAAATGATTGTTTCTATGCTATCTAAGTGTCAACAAATGCAGGACAAAATTACCTATGTGTCAACACCCCTTTTGCATCACTATACGAAAGAGTGAATAGGTTTTAAACGTTCTGTTTCCAATGCACGCTGGTAAATTTAATTTCATCCCTCACAGATGAACTATATGACTTACAATACAACCATCTGTTTGTATTTTGTAACGTTAATTAATTACATTAATGTAGCAACAGTTTAATTTTAAACAATATATTTTTCACTGTGGGTATCCGCAACACCGATAAAACTATGAAATAATGCAAAATAAATTTTAAAATGTAGAAATTAGAAAGAAATATGATTATTTTACTTGGGTTCTAATACTTAAACGGCCTCTATTTCTTGTAAGGAGAATATATTTTTTTTAATACAAACAATTTGGTTATTTTTTTAACTTTATGGGTTTAATAAAATTTAATTTAATTTTTTGGATTAATTCTCAACCCCGCCCCCCCCGTTTTAAGGATTAGAGAACAATAAAAATTATATTAAATAGTTTACAAACTATTTTTCAAAGCTTTTATTTTTTTAGTATATTTCTGGTTTATGCGTTGAAATTAAGTAAATATGACTTATGTGTTTCTCAAATATACAAAGCACAAATTTGAGTATTATGAGAGAAGACTTTTATGAATTTTTTTGGGTAGTAAACTCATTTCAAAGTAAGTTTTACTGTTATTGATGTTGAGAATCGATACCGATTTAAAATATTTAATTTCTAATATTTTTCATACAATGAAACGATGTAAGTACTTACTAAATCCTATTAGTTTTAAAAATCGAAACTACAATTTTAAGCGTTTACTAATTATGTATGTGTCTTACAAAATAGTTAAACAGACTGTTACTGTCCAGAAGTGATTGACATGTATAAGCACACAGCCTGATTGTTTTTCCTGGAACTGATAGAGGAATTTTTACTTAGAAAGGAACTTTTACTAAGAATGTTTACAAGGCATTTTTATTAAGAAAGAAAGAAATCGTCAGCCGCTTTAGTTTTTGTTGAGATCGAAATAGGAGGGTAGCAAAAGGGTTAAAAATACTAAACGTTATTTTATTTTATATTTAACGATAATAAAACCTCAGATACAAAGCATCATAAGCTAACCATATACAGACCTCAGTACCTGTGTATCTCGTTGTTAGACGGTAATATAACTGTTATAAGTGAGTAACGGACGGTTGTAACTGTAACATCCGAGTTAAAATATCAACTGAGAAATCTCTTTTTGACCACCACCAAAATTAGTGTGACTTGCGATACATTTTTCTTAGAATAACTTCCTCTATCGTAATAAAAAAACTAGGTCGTGTGCTTATATAGTGCAAAGTGCCTCTGGGCTCCTCACTAAAAACTGTTTATTTTCACACTAAAGCCCGTCCCAAGGCGAGGCGCGACGCCCCTTATGGCCCCGAATAAATCTTCTACATTCGCTGTAACAAATTGCAATAGTTCAGAAACGCTCTTAGAGATTGGGTGGCTCTGGCGGGACTAGTACATTTATTTCGAATCGGCGAAATCAACGGACATTACCGATGAAATATGAAAGTGCTGCCGACAATAAATGGTTCAATAGAGCCTTCCTTTAGCAACGTGGGTTGTAACTGTATAATTTTACTAATAGTTTTATTGCAGATCGGAATCCAAAACGTTGTCTTATAACATTTCTAATTTCACTATAGTAGTTTATAATATTCTCTACTCTATGTCAAAGTTGTCTGTACTTTATAGAAATCTCTCATAATCCACTACACCCTGGTTTCCGATATTAATTTAATTATTAATCTTTGTTAACAATCATAAAAACCATAGAAGCAAAGTCCTATACCTCTCAGAATCTAAACCATGGTCTCCGATATTAATTTAATTATTAATCTTTGTTAACAATAACAAAAACCATAGATGGATGCAAAGTCCTATACCTCTCAGAATCGAAACCATGGTCTCCGATATTAATTTAATTATTAATCTTTGTTAACAATAATAAAAACCATAGATGCAAAGTCCTATACCTCTCAAAATCTACACCAGGTCTCCGATATTAATTTAATTACTAATCTTTTTAACAATAATAAAAACTATAGATGCAAAGTCCTGTACCTCTCAGAATCTACACCATGGTCTTCGGTATTAATCAAATTAATAATCTTTTCTAACAATAATAAAAACCACAGATGCGATAAATTCAGAAATTCAAATGACAAGCAAGTGAAGCGGACTGCATTTCATTACTGGCGAGCAAAGTGAACTGGGGGGTTGGCGAGTGAATAGAATAGGATTTTAAGGTAGACGTGGCAAGCAAATGGGAGCCTCGGATGAGGGTTGACTAGCGAATAGAGCAGGTATTGAGAATTATGCGCTTAGAGAACTCGGTATTGATGTGCGATGGGAATTATAATTATGCTTTAATGAGTGAACTGGACCGACGAGTATGAGGGACGACGATCGAAGATACCAAATCCAAGCAATGGTCAAGGATTTACGAGCTAATCCAGTTTGGGACTGAATTTTGACGAGCTAAGTGAACGGGATATTTATGGTACAGGAGTCGTAAAGCGAAACGAGTACGGTTTGAGGGGCTGAGAGAACAAAGCGATCTTGGGTTTAATATAGAGAAGCAAACTGACCTTGAGATTAGTGAGCGAAGTAAACAAAGTTGAGTGTAGCTATTTCTCCTTACCTATAGAGCAGTGTGTGAAATCGTCAGATGTCACAGACGCCTGAATATAGCCAAAAAAGGTCAGCGACAAAGACCTTCAAAAAGAACTTCTATCGTTTCGATATCTGAGACAACTATACTGCAAAATAGCTCGATCTGAGATCCGCGCAGCCACCCAGTGTAATCTAGGCGGTCTCATCAGGTACACAATTGCAGCTTAAATCCATAAAAATGGAGCTAAAATTAACATTCGCATTTAATCAACCCTTCCTCTACTGCGTTACGTGAAGCAAAGAGTGGTCGAACGAGGTCAATAAAGATTAAGATTATTCCGGTATTTACAAAAAGGTTTCTCTTACAGATAGTAAATCTGGAGTATAACTACGAGCTCGCAGGTAGTAATGGAACGCAGTGTTGGGCGAGACGACGTCGCGGTGTTAATCAGACGTTAATGCGTGCGCTTGTGTTAATGAAATGTTAATGTGTGTTTGAGGTAGTTACGGCATCGCGTCAGTTATTGTACGCCACAATGGCAACAATTAGTCAACGTCAGTGTCGATGCTGTTCCGTTGTTTCCAGATATAATGTCGACTCGGTGGAATTCCGCTGCGGTGGTGACTCGGGTTTTGCGGATAATTAGGGAATGTTTCCAATGTTCTGTGAATTTGTGTTGCCGTCTTTCTCGGGTTAGCATATTTTTGCGGACCATGGTCGTGACCAACCATTGTTTTAAAGTATTTTCCAATTTCAAGCAATTTTAGTAAATAATGTAACCATCTAAGAATAGAATACCAATCTTAATCTAAATCGTAAAAATATTTTGCCATCAATATAATAGCCCATTTGCAATGCTTATACCATATTTTTTCAGTCTTAAGGATTTTTGAATGGGAGGATTGCAGTATTTGTAATATTCCATGTAAAAATTATTGTAATCTTTTTTTATAATTACACTTAAAAGTCTAAAGTTCGATAAGGCCACGTCAAAAGCAAAAAAACTACGATCCTAATCTCTAAAAATAAAAGTTAGTCCTAAATAATGAAGAGATTGGTTCAATAACATCAGTTACATAAATTGAAATATAAATAAGTTACCTTCAAACTAATACGTATTTGTGCATAATTAGGGAACACATCACCAAATTCGTTTCTTACTTTCAGAACTGTTTTGCGAGTTTCAAAATCGGTGTCACTTTGAAACAATTTCGAAACGATAAAGACATTAGTTAACACCCTGTCATTCACACAATTGTCAATTCCGTACTTGCAACATACAATTTCGCAAGAGGTTTAATCATCTTCTACAAAGTGATGCAGATCACACGAATTATTACAGACAAGTGATAGCTAAGCAGTTTGTAACAAGAGATGTAAGCCCCCCCCCCCCTACACTACTCAAGTCGTTGAAGTTTGATAGTGTATAAAGAATTGGTGGGGTAAAGTACCGTGCAACTGTAAAGCGAGAAACGGGTAAACAGCAATATAACAGTCCGTATCTGTCGGCCGCTGGACATTCCAACAATCGATGGTATGCTGTGTACAAAGGACATAATGTGTTTACACATGGGAGTGATTTGACCCCTACATTTCACAAAGCTTTCGATGCGTTTATGCTGGAGCGTTAATATAACTAGTGGTTTCCTACATAGCTGTTTGACTTTGCTGATTTATGGGCAGTTCTGTTTGACTCTGCTGGTTTCTGGGCGGTTCTGTTCGTCTCTGCTGATTTATGGGCAGTTCTGTTCTACTCTGCTGATTTCTGGGCGATTCTGTTCGACTCTGCTGCTGATTTCTGGGCGATTCTGTTCGACTCTGCTGATTTCTGGGCGGTTCTGTTCGTTTCTGCTGATTTCTGGGTAGTTCTGTTCTACTCTGGTGATTTCTGGGCGATTCTGTTCGACTCTGCTGATTTCTGGGCGGTTCTGTTCGTTTCTGCTGATTTCTGGGCAGTTCTGTTCTACTCTGGTGATTTATGGGAAGTTTTGTATGCCTCTGCTGATTTCTGGGCTGTTCTGTACGACTCTGCTGATTTATGGGCAGTTCTGTTTGACTCTACTGAGTTCTGGGCGATTCTGTTCGTCTCTGCTGATTTCTGGGCGGTTCTGTTCGTTTCTGCTGATTTCTCTGGGCAGTTTTGTTTGACTCGGCTGATTTCTTCACAATTCTGTTTATTTCTGCTGATTCCTGGGAAGTTCTGTTTTACTCTTCAATCTCGACGTCTCTCCTTTAATTTCGAGGTTGCACTTCCGTAGGAGGTTAGCAGAACAATCGATATTGTAAACTTATCGATAGTAAATATGGTTGCTACAATCGTATTTGTCATTACTGTTGATATTAGTATATGTGTACCTTTTTAAGTTTACTGACACAAACTAAATGGTGGTAAAAATTATGCGAATATTAATTAACTATTATTTTGTTCTCTTCTCAAAAGTATTTCAATCTCAAAACCGTTTGTTTATTGTGAATTTTAAAGTCGAGTTTTGAATCGCTGCAAGTGTTCATGCTTTTTCATCTGTCTTTGTCTTACATAAGTTTGGTCGTTTGCTTTGCTGTGTATTTAATACTGTATTAAAACTATTTCGAATATTTATTCAGAATTGCTTCGATGATGTCTTCGCAAGTGACAGCTATGTTCCATGCTGTCCTCGTAGCTGTTTCAATTAATCTTTAGAGGCACTTCAATTATCAATTATTTCTTCACAAGTACTTCCATATTGTCTTCGCACTTCCAAGTGTTTTAATAGCACTTTCGAATGTTATCTCCACAACTGTTTCAATTATATACTCTCTCGTACTTCAATTCTGCCTTTTCAACTGTGGCTCTACGTATTTTTTGCATGATGTCCATAGTACTTTATTCAGTAACTTTAAAAAATTGGTTTAATTAAGGTATTTAATATGAAACTACAGTATATTACATCGAATACTAATTTGCTTTTACCTTCGTAGTTGGGGGGCAAATACTAATTGTGGATTTTTACTCAATGCAAGAAGTATACATTTTTAAACATTCATATTACGACTAAATGAAGTTTATTGTCCTCATAGTGTCAAGTATTCTTCGGGGTTCTCGAGAACTGATTGTTTTCTGCGCAATATTTCGCTAAATTTAGGTCTATATTTTATAGAATCCAAGGTCGAAGGACAGGAAGGAATGAATATTATTGAATGACCTAGTTCTGAAAGATGAGTGGACTATTAGTTTTTGTTTTTTTTTTTTTTTTTGACACATATATTACTTAGTTTTAAAATTTTCAAAACGTGCATTTTAAATTATTTTGTGACCAAACACGTGCGTGAGTGAGTCGCAGTAACGTGTTCCATATTTTTCCACCGATAGCGCTTATCACGTTACGCGACTGGTACACAGGTGGACGTGCTACGTGCCAATGAACGTTAATGAAACGTTAATGTGCGGCCCGTGTCAGAACATCCGGTGTAATGTGACACGTGACACAGCATTCATGTGTCATACGGTCCAGCACTGTGTCACTGTAAGTGGAATACCAACACAGTGAATGTCTACACTATTGAGCACACGTTATTGTAGGTGCAGGTATTTATTACGTGTTCACCTCGCAGGATGAAATTATCTGGATCCTTCCTTTGACCTCACTACGTAAGATCCTGTAGGTTAACTCTGTAATGATGGGAGGCAAATTATTTTGTGTCGCTGTGCCATCTCCGCTTGTATGACGTATTTAACAAACAAACGGGGCTCTTACGCCAACAAATACGATACCTACGTGTTCCCAATTAATTAGACTATACCAAATAAGTATTGTACTATCCGATAAAGCTCATCACTTGATTATACCAACTTATAAATAATATCCATAGTTAGCACCAACGGAAAAATTGCAGAAAGGGCACGAAACTACCTATAATTTCCAAGAGCATACACAATGGAATTTTCGTATTATGTTATATCAATAAAAAGATTACAATTAAAAAAAAAATATTATTGTGTTCTCAAAAAAAAAAAAAAAAAAAAAAAAAAAAAATACCATCAAAAGTATAACAGTGATTATAACTTTTCACATTTTTGAAGTTTATATTTTTATTTTTTTGTTAACATTTTAAATTTACTATTGTATTATAAAACATGACTTTGGTGTTACTATAATATAAGATGAATACGAAAAACAAATTATATATTGACCTACCATGACCTATCAAATCATTGCATTTTTTGTAATTTACTCGTTATTCGTTTATGTAAGTGTTGTATGCCCTTTATACACACGTTTACACAGTGATTCATATTTCTTTATGGCATGATAAATCCAGATCTTTTCAAAAGGACACAACTAGGAAACCCAACATTTGTAGTTTTTTCCAAAAATAGCTAAGCAACTACTAGTTTTGTAAGATAATGTTTTGTATGAATAATAATATTTTTCCAATCTAATATTCAAATTCTACATACTTTGGCAAAAAATATATAAATAATAAGTGCAGTTTTACATAAAGCATATACGTTTTATAACATTTGGGAAAACCTCATGCCAAGCGGCAGAAATGGGTTTGCTGGTAGAGAAGATACTATATAGCCAGTTGGAGGGTTAAAGATTTGTGTGGTTTTCTATACTTGGCAAAGTTTTATTGCGTAAAGCGTATAGCTCAAATGTTTCTCGAGATATCTTGCGCACAGTTAAGGTTTGCTGACGCTCAGCCAAAAACCATGGGGAAACATGCACAATCATCAAACTCTAATTTTGCCTGTGTGGAAATGAAGTTTTATGAAAAATTCTATATATGGCAAAGTCGAAAATTTCAATAGTTTTAAATCAGAAAATCTATGATGTTACTGTAATTTGTTTCGTTATTCTAAAAAAATATATTTTTATTTGATATTAATTCCTCTAGGTCAAGTGTTTTATACTTAAAAATTACATCATTAAAATTACTTTACGTGTAACGAAGCATTTCAATTAAGGAAAATATCCTGTTCTCAGAAAAGTCAAGCACCGTTAAAGGAACCGTTATAGTTCAGATACAAATTACTTTGTCGGACGGATGTAGTTAACTTATACAATATTTGCAACTTCAACGATCAATTAGTTACAATAATCCTCTTGTAAGAACTCAGCTATACGTCCGGTAATTGTCCTTCAGTAATTAATTATAAGTGGTCTCTTATGAAAAGATTGATGCAGTATTTTTTTAAATGGTAAATATGACTGAGGTTGGGATGCAGTAAACGTATGCCAGAACATCGGTATAAATTAATTATGATGCAGTACTTGAAAGTATGATGTCAGTAGGGAAACAATGGAGGTCTGTATTATCATACCATTCTGAACAAAATAAATCCTTGTTCGGAAATCATACAAAAGCAAGGTTAGTTATATTGTAGTGAACGCGTTTGGAGTCGAAAAGATGGACTTAGCCTAAAGGAGCGGAACAACGATATTATTTTTTATTGCAATTTTACAATTGGTAAATAGTAGAGAAGGAATTCATGCCAAGAGGTAAATAAAGAACTCATATGAACAGGATCTTTGTAATTGTAATCCGCTCCTGTTAAAGGTTCAGTTTCTAATTTATCTGTTAGTCATTTTTGTCATATTGGTAGTCTTGTTCACCCACCAGATGAAATTAATATACAAGGAAAGTGTACACGGTATCATCCGATGAGGTTTTATGCATAATTTCTACTCTATAGCTCATTTCATTAGATTATTATTATGTCACATGTTAACATGTCAAATTATTGTACATCTATTTATCCTAAAATTTTCTCGTTGCCATCATGGTTACCCATAAGAACAGTGTAAAACATTTTTGGTAACAGCCGAATCCGATGGATTGACATGCAACATTATCATACTCGAAGTTGCCTATATAGAGAATGAATATTCATACAAAATGTTAAGTATATAAGGTCAGTTCGTTTTCGAACAGAAATTAATTATTTCTAGCCCCTCATGTAATAGGCTTCGCTAACGCTCAGCCAACAAGCACTGCTTGGAGAATAACCATGGTCGTAATCCATGCGTGTTTGGTTACTAAATAGATTTCAATTATTGCATATAAAATATCTTTTCTTAACAATATTGACTTTAAAAGCCCTAAACAATTATAAGTAGTCAAAGTACCAGATTTGTTGATTGGCAAAATGGGGTTTAAAAATATTATTAAATAGACAGCAAAACGAAAGCTTCGTGCAAAATGTTAAGTACGAGATAAGGTCTGTTCGTTCTCGAGATCTCTCCGACAGACACAGACAGAAATGAATTATTTCTAGTCCCTCATGTGATAGGCTTCGCTAACGCTCAGCCAACAAGCACTCCTTGGAGAATAACCATGAGTGTTTGGTTACCAAATAAATTGTAAATATTGCACATATAAGTTATCTTTATTTTAACAATATTGAATTTCAAAGCACTAAAACAATTATAAGTACTCTAAGTACACATTTGTTGATAGGCAAAACGGGGTTTAAAAGTACTATTAAATTGGTAACAAAACGAAAGGAATTGATGAGGAGATAGCCGAGTAGTTTGTTGTCTGAATATTGTCCCCGTGGTGAATATTCACAGAAACAGGTATGATCCTGATGCCTGAAACGTAATTCCGGAAGGAGGATTGACCGGAGAATCGCGTCGTCCGGAAACGTTTTAGCGGCGGACACGCTGCACTTTGTCCGAGTGGCTCTCGTCTGCACAACTGGTCGGGCTTCACTGGCCACGCTCCGGGCATTTAATGCGTTTAGTGCGGAATGGTTTTGACAGGCGTTCCACCCCGATCTTGTTTCTACCCGGGACACTGGATAATTCACCCGCAGGCGACCTTCCTGTGATGGGCATGGTTGAACTATCCGGCGCTAAGTCAATCGAACCACTCGTGCTGTACTCATCCGTGTGTACTGTCCCTTCTGTTCCAGAACGTGAACAGGAGTCCAAGATGTGCATCCAGTGCTGACTTATCATTTTAAAACATTCCTTTCATTATAAAAAAAAACTGTTAAATTGACAAATTGGTATACCCAAAAATATATTTCATTCATAAATAACGATTAAACTGTACGTAAAAACGTATAAAATTTTAAGTCACAATCAAATGTAAGCGGGAAAAATTGTAATCAAAATAAAATAACTTGTTTTAATATTTTTTTAAATTATAAGTTTTGATACTTTGAGTCTTTCTTGGTAAAAATATACCAATTTACCTTATGTAATTATATTATCCACCTTTGTGTAAAGATTTGCAGTAGTTAAAATATTTTCAACTTTTAAGGTTTTGTATTTTAAATATTTTACAATATAACGTTGTTTTAAAGTAAAGTAAGAGTTTTCGTTTGAAGGATTAGCATTTTAATAATTGTATATCAATGTTTTCTTTTAAATTTTTGATTTTTCAAGTGAACGTGATACAAAATATACTACTATGATTATTTAAGTGATTATTTTTGGTTGTGATGAAAACATTTGTCTGAAGGCGCGCTCATCCTATGGGATTTAGGACCTTTACATTAAATATTCTTTGTTTCAGAAAATTCATTTTTTACTTTTGGTGTTCTCCAAAACTACAGCTTCTAATTCAATAAATGGTTTGCATCTTTCAATCGTGATTTAAATCATAATAAGAAATTATTAAAGTACAATAAAAAATCATTTAAAAAATGTAATAAAAAAAGAAAACCATTATGATCTTAAAACACAATTAGTCGGAAAACTGTAAATGCTTAATATATGCAGCTGAATAATTTAACATTGGTTGATTTCCAGACACCTGTCACCTTATAAAGGACACATAATGTATAAGTGAATAATAGTTCTTAACTTCAATTACCTGC
Organism: Homalodisca vitripennis; assembly: GCF_021130785.1. Lineage (NCBI taxonomy): Eukaryota > Metazoa > Arthropoda > Insecta > Hemiptera > Cicadellidae > Homalodisca > Homalodisca vitripennis. The sequence goes on from NC_060214.1 coordinate 119,403,236, forward strand.
ACAATAATAATAACAGTACACTTAATGTTTTTTCATTAAGCTTAACAGCATTTATCTGAATAAAGTATTTATCTTTATTTGTCTGTAAATAAAGTGTGAAATATATAAGTAATAAAATGTTAATAATAAAGTAATAAATACACTGTGAGGTATAATTCACTCAGCAACATTTAGTGTGCTAACTTTTTGTGAAATATTAAAATCTAAACAACATTTTATACCTATTAACGTCCTACCAGGTATAACTGTTACAAATCTATACCTGTTGTTTTTGCACAACAAACATGTCCGAATTACCCTGTAATAAATGACGTCACTGCGTTGTCTCTGCCACTCGATCTAAACGCTGACGAAACATGAAGTGTGTACCGACACCCTGTACGGGGACAGGTTGCGTTAATGTGTAGTGTGCCGTGTTAATGCCGCGTTAATGTGTCCTTGCTCTGTTAATACCCCGGTATCCTGTGTTTGTAGCCGTCATAACCCGCCCATCACAGTGATACCACTTCACCCCAACAAGATTTACCTCACATGCTTATCATTTCCTGTTTATGTTTATTTAAAACGCTTTCCATTGTATTTTTAGATTTAACAATTAATAACATTTAAATTGCGTAGTTAGTTATTTAATTGCTTGCAATAGAATTGTAAGAGATTCTTTCTAAGCAGGTGTCATTAAATTTTTTTATACCACGAGTTTCACCTCTTAATTTATACGGAGAACGAATAGCCTCCTTGAAAATTGAACCCTGTGACCTGTCATTTCAAAGAGTCGCAGCTTCTTTAGTACACCATGAAAACGTGATTTAGTTTCGTTTTCCAATCCACCCTTTCGGAAAACAATTATCATTAAAATTATTATTTTTAGTATTGAATAATAATTAAAAGCAACAACCCAGCAGAACGTTACGTCTTCACGGCATATCTGTACAGAGTTATTTTCAGCTGTTTTTTGAACTTTTGACTCGAAAATCAGTATGGTCCTTTCACCAAGAGAACATATGTACTAAGTTTAAAGTCTGTAGGATCTTTTTATCAACCGTTTTCACAGACAAAGACACGACTTTAAGGGAGACCTGTAACAGGCTGTTCATAAAAAATACAACTCGGTGATACAAACAATTTTTTAATACTTTTTTCTTTTGAATCCACAGTGCTTACATATACATTCCCTAAAAGCACAAATGGAAAAGTTTTTGATTGGTTCACCTGGAATTACATGAATTTAAAGTAGGAAATTTGAGTACCTTAAGGGAAACCCGACTTTTAATTCAATATACTTTAAGATAATGACACGCTTTTGAATATTTTGTTCTTATTGAAATTAATTTTGTAAAGTGTTTGCAATGAAATTACCTTAAAGGACTATGTATTCAACTTAAGAAATATTATTTTAATTCCAAAATCCGTTACATCATCTTAAGCCAGGTGTTCGTCAGTTTCTTTTCATCCCTACGCATTATTTATTAGAATTAATTACTAACCTAATGAATATTCAGTCTATGTCACAGCAAGATTACACTGAAGACTTGCAAGGTGAATATTTACCGCTTCATTAAAAACAAGACCCGTCAATAACACGTAGTAGAGAGCGAGTTGACCTCCGTGCCAGGTCCGAGCGAGCACGGCCTCGGAACACACTTTCTCACCCTCTCCGACATCGATGGGTCGCCGCGGGAATCGCCTTTATTCCCGTGAAAGCCTCCATTGATCCCGTGCTCAAAGCGGGTTAATCGATCAAGAAATCTGCCAAGACGGATCTCTCGGGCACGGCCAGGCTGCGAAAACCCTGCCGAGAAAGAAAAGGTAATTTGCAAGTTAACTGAGTTTCCTCCTCCGGGCTCCCAGCCTCTGTGACAAGTCGGGGGAATTAATTAATCACAGATAAGACTGATAAGGTGCAATTTGTCACCTGCTAGACAACAGCATGCTTAGTTCCTACAGATATTTACATTTTTCAGTAATTCCTTCTCCACGTCATTTCAACATTGACGGTGACGGTGTTAATGGAATTTTTATCTCCGCCGGCAGTATCATTGTGGGATTTTTACATTCTTTTAGCGATAACACGTCCGGTTTTGTACTATATATAATAAACTGAAAAAAGCAGTAAAATTAATTAAATCGAATATTTACAAAATATGAAAATTAAAAATTGTACGAGTGGGGCATAAATTATGTGGTTCTGCATCGACTCACTTTCAAAGCATATGCACTCCACACATCGTAGGGTTGATTCAATGTGAATGTTGAGTTTAGCTCCAGTTCACCTTTCTCTTAGTGCAGCGTCTGGAATCTGAGGAAATTGTGTACCTGGTATGACAATTAGAATACCTCTTCACCTAGATTGTACTATATTTTGTGTTCTAGGGGTCTGTGATGTAGAAACGATGTAAAGAGATCATTTTGTGCTTCTCCGTCACCGATTTCTTTGGGATCTTTTCAGACGAACATGAATCCATATTCCAGACGCTACACTAAGTGAACGGGTGCTAACCTCAACTTTTGCAATAGTTTTATGTTTAAAGAATCCCTACCTATCTGATCTCTCAGTATGAACAACAGTACCTTCTATATCACAGCCAACAACGGGATCGCAATTGATTACACTTTTATGTTACATCTACGATAATAAGATCGATCATATTGTTTAACTGATTGATTTCTTTGGATTCAGCCAATTATGAAAACTGTTCCACCCTCTCCCCATAACTTCACCTGTACAAGCAGATATGTATTATTGGCAGTTTCGGTTTAATATCTGTTTACTGAAGATGGTTGGTTCTTCACAGCAAAGCCGAAATATTTTAAAGATTTAATTCTTTTAGCAGTTTTTAGACGAGGTGAAAACCCCCTAAGAAATTAATTGTAATGACGTATTTAACATATAATTTCTAAGAATTACGTAATAAAGGAAATGTTAAAAGGTGAACGCGCGATTATGCGTTGTCACTCAGGTCGGTTATAGACCTTACCGCGAGATGCTTGTGCTTCTACTAAGACTGTGCGTAAAATCTGTTTTCCTATGAAAATCCTTGTGTATCTATATTTACTCAACAATTCTCATAGATCCAAAATGTTAATGAACTTACGCTTAGTTACTATTAAAAGCCATAAAAAGTGTTATTATTGTAAAATTCAATGTTCAGCATCAGAAAGGAATAACCAAATTTTGAGTGACTGTATTAATACTTTAATTTACGGCATTGAGTTTCGATAGCTACATTCCTATGTTTAGATGGCATCGTTGATCCAACTGCTGATTGGAATCCTACCAACTCTTCGTTTATCAATGCAGGTGTTGTTTCGAACAGAAACGAACTTTGCGGACTTCCATTTACCGGTCATGTTTTTAATGTTCTACTCCACCACTTGCGGTTAATCCGCCGGACTTTTGACAATGAAACCGTCCTCTCCATTATCCACCAGTCACTGTGGAGTGTTCAGATGTTGTATTATCACGGCGAGGCTATCTCCAAAGTTTCCTGCACCTTCGATATCGCAGTTTCCTGAATTTAACTTTGTTCTTGTTCCCAGTTCGCGCGTCCGGTAAGCGGAGGCTCCCTGTGTTGCGATAAGCCGAGAACCCAATGTCCGTTAGGTCCTTCGGAAGTTAGCAGTGGCTGCCCTGTTTTTTTTTTTTTTTTTTTTTACTTTCGATATCGATGTGATTTTCTGTAAAAGTGAAAAGTTTCATTAGTTCTCCTTGACGTTTTTAGTAATCAATGGCTTCTTTATCGCAGAAAGCTTCAGGATTGCCAACTTTTTTATAATTTCCTGCTAGCCAACAGGTTGAGAAAAAACAACGAGACCAAAACATCGCCATTCCTCTCACATTTTACCTAACCTAACCAAACGACCATCTAATCAATCTAACTTAGGCCTTGCCTAGCCTAACCTAACTTTAATCTAACCTAAGTTAACCTAACCAAACCTGACACTACTTTAATGCTATCTGTTCATCTTTAAACGCCTGATTAATTTGTATCTTAGTGAATATTTTACGCAAATAAATCATGTGTATTTTTATTTGCAATCACTCGCTTCGAGCTTTAATTTCATTATGAAATTTTAAAATCAGTGTGAATTTGAAATGTTCACATGAAATTAAAGCATTAACTTGCGTTTGTATTGTACTTATTGATTATCAATGGCATAAGCCAGTAAATGTTTAACAATTGAGCAACTAAATATAATCAAGCTACGATACCTGTCTCTCCGACCCCTACCGTAACGGTATGACGTGTTTGTGGTGATTGTTTTTGCTCCTGGTCGCCGATGACGTGGACGTAGCGCCGCGGGCGGCAGGATCCGGTCCGTATATAACAAACACTCGCCGGCGCAGATCGGATTCCAATATTTTTACAAGGCTTCAATTCCGATTTTAAAACTTTATTTAGATCAAGTCATACTTGTATTTAATGGTTCTGTTTTAAATATTTTCTTATTTTATCTTTTATGAAAGCCCCTTACATAAGCAAGTAAAGAAATTATCTGTAACATATTCAACAATCTATTTACTGAATCACAATGATCGTTCGCCGTCGATGGAGTGTTGAATACGTTTTATAAATAAAAGAGATTGAAAAATATTTGTAGATATTTTTTTATTTTCTTAAACAAACTAAAACTAAAACACGTTACTGCAAAATTTCTACATCAGTGATTTTACCCAATATTCAATAAAGTAAATTTTTAAAATGCTCTCATTTTAACACGACAGGATTGAATCTAATATTACTAGTTCTTTGCCTTGATCAAAGTTTCCTTTTACTCAAAGCACTGTTGCAGCACGCGTGTGTACTAGAACTTCTTTGATATTTATTAAAGGTCTCATACATTTTGCAGTCAAATATTTGTTCTATGTATACGTTCAAAGTTATTGACACGTGTGAATGTATTTATTCCGTTATGGAGCCAGAAGAAGTTGTAATGCATATCACGTTCTCTGAAAACCCTCTTATTATATCATTTATCCAAGCTCGTCAAAAAGTCAGAAAGAAGAAGATTTGGTTCAAATTTTAAAAAGTAATGAAACATGGTCAAAAGTGTTTTATAGATAATAATTTTAATGTATTGGCTTCGGTGTTACAAAACAATAGGAACACAATTGCCAATTTTTCTTACTGTAAAGGTGAAAAATGCTAAAAGGTTTTAATGAAAATTGAAAAACCGAGTAGTAAATTCATTACTTTTTACGCGTCCTTGGGTAATATTAGCACACAGTAATTTACCTCGTGCTCAGCTAAGCGAACATTCTAGTAACCATTCGTCGAAGTAGTAATTTTAAAACTTTATTTAGATCAAGTCATACTTGTACTTAATGGTTCTGTTTTTAATATTCTCTTATTTTATCTTTTATGAAAGCCCCTTACATAAGCAAGTAATGAAATTATATGTAACATATTCAACAATCTATTTACTGAATCACAATGATCGTTCGCCGTCGATGGAGTGTTGAATACGTTTTATAAATAAAAGAGATTGAAAAATATTTGTAGATATTTTTTATTTTCTTAAACAAACTAAAACTAAAACACGTTACTGCAAAATTTCTACATCAGTGATTTTACCCAATATTCAATAAAGTAAATTTTTAAAATGCTCTCATTTTAACACGACATGATCAAATCTAATATTACTAGTTCTTTGCCTTGATCAAAGTTTCCTTTTACTCAAAGCACTGTTGCAGCACGCGTGTACTAGGACTTCTTTGGTATTTATTAAAGGTCTCATACATTTTACAGTCAAATATTTGTTCTATGTATACGTTCAAAGTTCTTGACACGTGTGAATATATTTATTCCGTTATGGAGCCAGAAAAAGTTGTAATACATAACACGTTCTCTGAAAACCCTCTTACTATATCGTTTATCCAAGCTCGTCAAAAAAGTCAGAAAGAAGATTTGGTTCAAATTTTAAAAAGTAGTGAAACATGGTCAAAAGTGTTTTATAGATCATAATTTTAATGTATTGGCTTCGGTGTTACAAACAATAGGAACACAGTTGCCAATTTTTCTTACTGTAAAGGTGAAAAATGCTAAAAGGTTTTAATGAAAATTGAAAACCGAGTAGTAAATTCATTACTTTTTACGCGTCCTTGGGTAATATTGGCACACAGTAATTTACCTCGTGCTCAGCTAAGCGAACATTCTAGTAACCATTCGTCGAAGTAGTCAATTTGTAGTGGTTCACACCTTATACAAGATCACGTGATCACATACCTCAAGGCTTAAAAGATTCTCAGCGTTTTAAATGAGTGATTTAAGATTGGTAGTGACTGCATATTCGATTATTTGTACACCAAAGATTCACATAAAGCGGAACGCTTACTGACACCAGTTACTGAAGTGTATCCCTTTAAGGTCATTATTTCCAGCAATGCACGTTTTAAAGCTTCGAAACAATTAATCAGTTTTTTTTTCCAAGTAATTGTGTGCTCGACTAAAATATTTTTATTTAGGATATTACATATAACCTGTTTTTACAACCAAAGATAACCTTCTAATTCAAGGAGTAATTCTCTTAAACTCGCTTACTCCAGGTGCTAATACATTTCCCCTCCCCTTCCATACCCACTCTAATGCTTCCGCCCCAGGCTAGGCTTTGGTTTACCCACATTTTTTACCGGATCTCTTGGTTTCCTCCACCATTTATTTTCCGGTTGTATTTTCTTGCTCTGGAACGTGTTATTGGCGGATTTAACGATACGTTGCACTTCCTCCACCCCCTGTGTTTCCGCTTAAGTGCCAATCTTTATTATGTAATCGTTCTTAGAGGATGATTTTTTATAGGGTCCGTTCCTGTGGATCAAAGGCAAGTAAGAATCGTACACAATAGAGGTGGATTAACTGCAATTTAAGATGGGCAATATTTTGATGTGCCCCTGTACAACCTGTTTGAAATCTTTGCTTGAAGCACGCCTTACCGGCGTAGCTTAAATCCATCCTTTGTTAATCAAATTAATCCAACATCGTTGTTTTTTGTCAAAATATTGAGCTTGTAGCTATATTGATAATTTCGAGAATGTTAATCTGGTAATTTCTGAGCAGTTAATTACAGAAATTAACTTTGACAGCTATTTTATGGTACTAATGAGAGTCCTACGTGATTATAGGAAAATCGGCAAGGAGAAACTCCACGAGAGTGTCTCGTTAACTAGATAGTAGATTGTGGGGGATTAGGAAACCTATCATCAATCGATACACGGATTCCAAAGAGGGATTTCGCACAGACACCTTATAAAAAATTCAATCCCTTTTCCGGTAATTAATAAGATTTGTCACCAGAAATAGTATTGTTGGAAAATTGGCACTGATGAAGTCAGAGAGCCAACAGACTATCAAAGGATTTGTGATCTCACAATTTTTTAATTAGATTCCTCACAGTTATCGTCTTGTATCGATCCATCCTTCCGATGAAGTCTCGAACCCACTGGAGATCTCCACCTAAATAATAAAACAATTTATAAGTATGTGTTAAACCGTCTAAAGAGAATTTTAAGACGAATCAAGAATGAGAATTGTTCTCACAACCAAGACAATGGAACAAATCGAGCAGACTTGGCAACCAGTCGAAAACAATGTTGAGAGAAACCAATTTTTCTGACCAAGATAATAAAACAAATCATTTAGAGTATGTCAACCCGTCCAATGAAAATTTTAGAGGAGCCTAGAAAGGTTCTCAATCAAGTCAATAAATCAAATCCTACAGAGTATGACAAGCTGTCTAAAACAATTTGACAGAAACCATGGATCAAAGTATGTCAAACCGTACAAAGAAAATACGATAGGATCAAAGGGTGAGAATTTTTCTCAACCAAGATAATAAATCAAATCCTACAGAATATGGCAAAGATCATGGTCCAAGAAATATTTGAAAGGATGAGTTAGAGTAGTTTGAATACCTAGCACAAAATTAACAATGCTTTTATATTATACCCAGTGATTGACACTAACCATTAAATTTCATTCAGATTTAAATTAATGGCTGAGTAAAAAAATGATATCCTTTTATATGACTACTATATGACCTTTTAGCAAGGTACGAGGGCGTGGATGTTTGTAAATCACGTGTTTTTATTGCTGATATGGTGCTATCACTGCTCCCCTCGCTTATCAGTGCACGCGCATGTTAATACCCCTGTTAACTGACACGCGTGCGGCCAGATACACCGCAGGTTGGGAAGATCGTGTCGTGTCAGAAAATAAATACATTGGCGTGCGTGTTCTCACTTCTGGCACATATTTACAACCACGTGGTCGTCTCATTCAAATTTCCATCCTCAATAAAGCGGTAGTCTTTACAGAACGCCGTTGAAATTTTGGAATGTTCTAATGGCTGTTAAATATGATGAGTTTCAAAGTGTTCAAAACTGCAGATAATACGAGTGATCCTATTTTGGAATGGTCTAATTCGACATTTCAATGAAATCAAAAGAAATGTATTTATCATTTCGAGTATACAATAACTGAACAATTAGTTGGTCAGGCTTGTGCATTTTCCATATGATAGATTTTGAATTAGTTTTAAAATTTAATTGGCTTTTTAAAATTTTGTACTAATCCATTTTGTTGTTATTCTAGGTGAGGTGTTTCTGCTCTGATCTTGAAAACCCGTGAGTTAACTTTAAAAAATTGTCTTTCGACACACGCTTTACAAAGATTGGTATCCAATGTGGCACGTGATTTCGTAAATGTAAATTGTAAAAAAATTGTAAATTTACACTCTTTGCGTGTTATTTTGGAACGACTATTTTCACCATTTGTATAATTTTTTTGTTACTTATTTAATTCCAAATAAAGAAATTACAATTCCATAATAAATTAATTTATACTATATTTTCTAAATGTGATTAAAACGCAAACATTTCTTAAAATATAGGAAAATAGTATCCACATAGGCAAGCCTGTGCGTGGGTACGAGTCGTTGAAAAAAGATAGATCGACCTAAATTGCTGATAAGTTTTAATCACATATATTACTCAGATATATAGCATACAAAAAACACACATACGCACATACATAAATACACAAACTCCCCCCCTGTACAGTAGAGGGAAATTAAAGTAAATTATCGGGCCTAGGTTGGTACAACAGATAAGGACTTTAGGTAAAAAAGAGAAACAAAAACAATTACAATTTGTTTAAATATACTGTGTTTTTTTTATTATTTTATTTTATCATCCATGTGCAGGTTTTTAATCGTAAATGGCATTTTAATTTATTATACTAAACGTTTATAGGGCAAAATACTCAAAAGCCATGAATCTTCCCCGGGGATTAAACCTGTGATCTCTTGGCTAGAAAGCCGCAACCTTACCTCTACACTACGGTGAAGGTCTTTCAATATTGTGTATTGTATTCCATTCAGCCATGATTATGTTCCAACTTGCTCATACATGCAACATATTTAAATAAAAACTCTTTTCACTGTTCAATCATCATTATTTAAATACTTTTAAAGCTGACATTCGATTTATTTTGAATATTATACCTGGTGACAAACTGGGTTCGCTCAAAAACCGGAGTGAGTAACGGTTTAAAACGTCACAAACGCCTCCACTATATCAGGTGGTAACTAAGCGGGGTGCTAAACTGGTAGTGTTTACAGCTGATAGTGGACATACGCGTTATCAGTGCAGTCAGGCGAGGTGATAACGTGATAACACCCCTTCCCCCACCCCTCGATACTCTGTCGCTGTTGCTGTCATGGACTTTGCATGTGCACTTTACCCTCTCCTCTTTTATTTTGCAATTATTAAACTCATTCGTGTTCACTCTGTTACCACAAAATTCCGAATGTACACTCTTGTGATAGAAAGATTTCTAGTTAACTATTGCTCTAGGAAATATACTCCAATGAATATTAAATGCGAGGATTTAAACAAACTTGCATGTTAAAACGGTGTAAAATGGGGCTAGAGCATTAAAGTTCATAAAAACTATTCCAAAAATAATTTAAGCTTTCATTTCTGAGATAGCAGACCTTTCTTAGGCCATCCCAAATACATATCAACTCATTTTTGGATTTTTTGTAACTACACTAAGGACAAGCTTACATCAGGTCACACACGATTTTCAGTATTTTGTTTCCTATAGTAAAATATTTGTATTTCCTATAGTATAGTATTTGGAAAGGCTCATATTATAGTTCTTTTTGTTGTTCTTTCCAAAGTTATGGAAAATTTGCTTACTATTTTTCATTCTTTACATATGTTATATTTAACTCGTATCCACGAATTTAAAAAACGTGGAAAAATATGATATAATTTAATCTACTTATTAGATAAACAGTCGATTGTAAAATTAATTGCGAGAATTTCTATAAAGTAGTTTTACTTTGGACATTAGATTTCAAAAGTAACTAAAATTATCATTGCAATTATGAAACCAACCTGATATGTAGACTGTACACATTTTTTCCTTTACTAAAACTATTAATGCAGGAAGGGAATAGGTTAGTTTATTCTATTTCTTTAATCGTTTTTGACAGTGGCGGGATTTTGAAGGCAACAGGATTAATTGAGTAATGCCATCGCATACTGATACAAGAATTCAGCAAAACTACGTTTCGAAATCTGCAATCTGGTTTCTTCTTCAGGAGGTTAATTTAGAATTATATTTTTAAAATGTATTAATTCGTTTTCACTTTTTACATACTCGTGAAATTCAAATTCATCTAGTATACCCTCCAAAGTTAAAAGTGTAATAGGACTTCGAATATTTTCCATCGCTATGTTACACAATGTTTACACAACGTTTCGAAGGTCGAACAATATTCTCTTCGTCAGGTGAGAAGATACTAAGGAAATAAAATAAGAAAAAAGGGGGTGAAACATACCCGACACATACCAGTATCCCATAGGACGGTAGCTCACGAGCGTTTGCCTTCTCAGGCAGGAGTTCGAATTGTCAACAACTTGCCGAACTCGATTAAATGTGTCCCGATGCTGAAGGCATTCAAAGCTCGTCTAAAAACAACATTGATTACACATGCGTTCTATAGTATAGACGAGTTTATGGCACACAATTGGGAGACCTCTCAATTGGCTGACTGACCGGGGAAGTGGTGGATCAAATCGAATGAATAAGAGAGAGTGAACGCAAAAATTGTATGTATGGAAGGGACTTCGATGGTAGAACGAATGGAAAATTTAGCTCGATATACTTGACGATTGCTATAACATTGTTTTTATGTTCTACGCAATAAATAATTTATTATTATTATTACTTTCACCTGGGACGTGTGATAGTATTTTTGGATTCTCATGTTTGTGACTTGCATCCTGTATAGTGGAAACACCTACAAGCTTGAAACATTCTCAATTGACGAAGAGTTTAGATTTCAACCCTCGAAACGTTGTATTACACATTTTTGTACCACAACTATGACAAATGTCCGAAATCTTATTATCCTTTTCGACTTTCCATGGCCAAGAAAAAACTTCAAACAGAGGTTACACACTCGTTTAACTCTGCATTTTTTGTACTTGTTCTCTTCTTTCATCCTTCAGTTTGTTGTACAGGAGCGATGGCTTATTCAAAAATTCAACTGTAGCCGATCTCCAACAAACGCGGGGATTAGGCCTGTAAGTCTGCGCTGGTCTGGTCTGAGGGATCGGAACCATCAGAAGAGATTAACTCGCAACTGCATGTGGGGAAAGGTGGAAACGAGCCAGTAATGAAACCAAGCTTAGAGCGGTGAATATTCAGGGTCTGGACAGAGGGACCGGAGGAGCTGATCCGCTAAAAAATGCGGACGACCAAAAGCCGGCCCGGGGCAGCTTAGGGGGGCAAGCTTATTATTTTTTGTCATCTTTCCGTTTGCGGATTCTAAAAGACTTGCCCGAGCCCGTAAGTTCCTTTGGTCAACGTTTGTCAGAGTTGTGGTGAAGGGGTGGGTATAACTACCTAACGTTTGATACAGTATTTAAACCGCCTTTTCCTGCACATATTCTGTACCGTATGATCGGGTTTGTTTCTGGTCTCACGGTACCAAAACTTTAAAACAACAGTGCCCTGAATACTAAAAATTGAATTGAATTTCAAGTTTATTTTTTAACGCATACATTACAAATTTATCGTGAGTGTTTAATCCATATAAAGAAATGTTAACTCTGGAAAACAATAGAACATCGGTGACTATTGGTTAGTATGGAACGCGTTACACAATTAGTGGAACATTTGTTAAGGTACTTTGGAATATAACACTTGTATTAGGAAATCGGTAAAATAAATATTAAAGTACTTCTTAATACAGTATAAATTATTTTCACAAACGTGGTAGAGTGTTGCCCTAAAGGGTACAGAAATTACTGTCCACTACTTACCGCTTTCTTTTACAATTAATTAAATTCATTTTAAAAAGAACGTTTTCGTGACATTTTATTCCAAAAATAATTTATCCAACAGACTGTTGGCCAACTATTTCGTTAGTAATGACGACTATTATCTCTTTATTTAGTTCCTTGGCGATGATGTAACTATTAATTTTCAGTCCGACTGTTTAAGTGTATAAAATTTAAAAATGTACTCTGAAATTTTTTGAAATTTGATATTTTTAACCCTTTCGATACCGTACTATTTCAAACCGCATCAAAACCAGCGCGGTTATTAGGAACCGTCGGACAAGACGGTACAAGATGGATAAGATTTTGTCCCTATACAGCACAAATTAGCGGTCGGTCGCATGTTCATCTTGGATTTACCGTTAAATTCAATGAGTGCTCGAGTTAATCATAAAGGTATGATCTACACATACATAAAAACACTGGCTTTGCAAAAAAATAAGGCTCACAATATTTTCTGTTTTTTTTTTTTTTTTTCTAAAAAACATTGAAAGTAATTCTTGTTTGTGACAAATGATGCAGTATCTGCTGATTTCGGCGCAGAACTTACATACAATTGGCCCTTAATCCAGCATCGCTCCACTGGCAAGTGCGTCCCATGACTTCGGGGTTGATTATTTCCGTTGTGGCGGGAATTAGAGCCAATCCGTGAGTTACTTACCAAATTAAGTGCGCCCCCCTCCGGGTCAACCCCTCCTTTTACCACCCTGCCTTCCTTGTCTTTAGCTTATTCAATTAAGCCCAAGTACGTATATTTTACGCTTATTACAATCCAGCTTGCTAATCTCCATTACTTGAACCACCTGTTCCTGGTGGCGGCTTACTATTTGTGATGTTTTTAATGCTCTTGGACGCGATACCCCCGACCTCTTCCATATTTTGAAGGCCGTTTCCGCCAGCTCTCTTGTACAGTGTTCAGTTTTCAGGCGGGGAAATTTTTACCTTCCTTTTACGAAGGAACGAATTAATACTCCTTGCTGTTATTATTTTGAAAATCTTTAAAAATTTAGTCTTGCAGACGGCTGTCGGTTTACATTTTATCGGCACACAAGCTGAATTTTCTTCACATCGGTAGATAAATTTCCCAAGATAAAAGAAGTATACAGTTAGCCGCACCAGTTTTGGCGGAGGTATAAATAGAAGTGTATCAAAAGGGTTAAAAATATGAAATGATTATTTTCTCAGACCATATTTTTTCTTAGCTTGATTATTAAAAACGAATTGACAGATCTGCGTCCACCGTACATAGATCCTTAAAGTGGAGACTTCCAGACCCTATATCTTGTCACCTGATGGAGTATAACTGTTATTTATGTATCTGTTGGTTAGTTTTCAGTGTCCATAATCTAAGAATAATATATTATGAGAACAAATTATCGGTTCGTATAATAACCTTTTTGGTACCGACCTATTTCAGCCTCCACCAAAATTAGCATGGATGACAATCGATTTCTCTTTTAGGAACAATTGTTTTATCGATTTCAGAAGAACAGTGTTTTGTTATTTTACAGAGAAAATTGGAATATTAGTATTTCCCTATGGATTACTGATGCTGCAGCACTAAACCGTATTCTTAATGTTACTAACTTTTATCTTAGTTGATGACTAAATTAATTGCACCTTTCGTCTATGTAAAAATTTTTCCATCGTTTGAATTTTACGATTTTATTTATATAACACAAGTCGTATCTTATTATTTGCCTTATTGGACCTTTCAAATTCAAATACTCGAATGTACGAATTATACACGATGAGCTAAATAACGAGGAACAATTTTTAATTTTATTTTAGTTGGGCAGTGAATGTCTGCAAATTATATAACCGAATGATAAATCACTCGAGGATGCGTTTCTAAATTTGAGCACTGGAATATTTACCGGTCACCGGTCACCGGTAACCTGTCGCCGGTTGGATCACGGCAGTTCCTCGTACACTGCCAACACCGGAATAATTAACAGATCTGTCAGTCCATAACAGGTAAATACTTAACAGGTCCCGACCGGTGCATCAATATTCCACATTGGACGTTCAGCAATGATTCACCGGCCGACTGACATGATCGGTCACCGGCCCACCGGTGGGTCGGTAGTCCCTTGTCACTCGGCCATTCAACATGGCGTCCCCACTGCCGCCGCCGCTGATGGGATAAACTGAAGCGGTTGTTCAAACATTCACCAGGATACGCTGGACGCTATGGTACTCCACTGGAATTTCAGGGAATTATTATCACCTACAGTTGGCAACAATGAATGTGTAAACGAATCACTAAGTGATACACCCAATGTGTTTCAGACTTTTACTACTGTCCCGAATAGAACATTGCTAGCGCAGGGTTTCAAATTTTTCCTATTCAATTATTATCAAACTACACAACCACTCTTCATTGAGAAATCGGCTGATCATCCTTAATATCGTGTAGCTGTATGTACGTCTGTGCGATAACTTGATAAAAAGATTAGGTACACACATGGGTAACTTGGGTACATACATTCCTCCTGGCCCAAGTAGAAACTATGTCTATTTTGGGGTAAAAAGTACAATTTAAATGTACAAATAAAATTATAATACTTTTACTTAGAATAACCATTATGGCCATGAGAAAATAAACACATTTGTAAACAAACTGTGTAAACTCTTGTGACATATCATCATGTGATGACGTTCTTTGTTGGATAAATTGGTAAGACTCGCGTTACGTTCTTGCTTTGACTCTCCAGATAACATGGTCTTGCATTCATTGATGAGTATTAAGCGAAAGAAAATTTTGTTCGGTAAAGATAGTTTTATTATATAAAACACAGATAGCACTACTATACTTAATGTTTTACTCAGGATGTTTTAATCCGTTTAAATCTTACCTCAGTTTTATTAATTTTTTTTTTTCAGATGTTGAATAGTTTTATGACAGTCAGAGTTTACTCAATATAGCGTGTGTTTAATAATTTCTGTAGATTCTGCCGGATAGCGTACAACCATAAACTTTCATGTGGGTACAGATTTCAGCATTTGGTCTAATATCTTCACATAGACTGATATATAGTCAAAGGTTCAGTCGAATCTTTATTTTCTACGAAATATGCAACCACGGAGTTATAAAAGGGAAATAGTTACCATGAAATGCGTTAAGTTACGGTAATGTAATATTTTGTATTTACTTTTTAGCCTGCGTATATTCAAACAGATTTCATCGGACTGTCACATTTATGCGTAACCGAAGTGTGAAAGTTAACCCGATCGGACATTTTATCACTTGCTTTCAGAGTGGCAAATGACTTCTCACCTTTTGAGGAAAGGGATGAGGTGGAGGGGGCGCGATTTAATCCCTTACAGAACACCTTGCGTGTGTCGAGTATTACAGATACGGTCACAAATGTGGCGGGGAATCAGGGCAGGGTGTGATCACATGGGGTGCTGTTGGGGGGGGGGGGGGGCGGTACAGTGCAGCGACAGCCCCCCCCCCAAATTCAAGTGCCCCTAACAGAGCCTTGATTGCTGCCCACCTGGTCTTCGTACGCTCGTATAAAGTTTCAATTTGGGGCGTGCTGACGCTGCAGCTCGCCTACCGTAATTGCATGGGCCGGTAAAAACCGCGCCGGTTAATATGTCGACCGGTTAACCGGCGGTTGTGGCAGCGCACTAATACTGAACCGTGTTATTGCATTATCATTGTGTTCCATATTGTTTTGTGCCCCGCAACCGTTCGTGTCTTGTTTTTCATTTGGTTTTTACTCAGCGTAATGTAAATATTCCGGTTTTAAGCTGTTGCCTTCTTAAAAATAATATATGATTTTCCGTAATATTCACTTTGATTGGAACGCTCCACTACTATTTTGCATCTTAAAAATGAATTTTTCGGTGAACATTGACCGTGATGGAACTTCAGTTTTTGCAGTAACAAGCCAGCTGTTGGTCTATGCTATGGAGGCTATGCTGACTATGTTTGAGAGAATGATATTTCTTTGTAAATATTTGTGTTATAATTGAATAAAAAATTCAACACGTAGTACTCACAAATGGGAACTACAATACAGGAGTTGGACAGTTGTTACATACAAGAAATATTTTATTTTTTTATTCGGTAACGACTCAAAGTCGATTGCAAAAATTATATATAATATATTTCGTAATTATATAGACTCGCTTTAAAAGCTGAACTTGAACGCACATCACAATAAATCGATAAATAGATAAATTACGATAGTAAATTTAATATATGTTGATGCTCGACTGAAAAGCGTTTCAACAAACTGAGTTAAAAATAATGTTTTCTTTGTATTCAACACATAACGGTTTAGTCTGCTAGACGATATCCAGTTTCCATTGTATAAGAACACTTACTTTTTTTGTTAAGGTATGTGTTAATTTATCGTAAGAGCCATTAATCGTCACTGGTTGTAGGTTAGGTGAAAATCAAATTATGGCGATATTCAGGTATTTACAGGTATTTAATTAATCTGTGTCGTTAAAAACTTTGGCGTGACTATTAATTACATATCCGTTATAGGTGCGTCAAATTCAAAATAAATCATACGTAAACAAGTTGTTACTTTAAACCCTTTCGCTACCCGAAATTGTTGAAATTGTTGTTAATTGTTGCTTTAGACCGCTAGCCGGGTCGATCAATTATTTTCTAATAGGAAATTCCTCAATTGATTTCGAGGTAGACGTTTTCTTATACATACTAATTGGTTTGGGTCTCACGGAAAATTAACACAAACGCAAAATGAAACGAATTTTAATCCGTTTGCAACTGAATCAATACCTGTCCTAAATGGTCCCCTAAGAAATAAAACAGTTTTTTTTTTTTATTTCCCTAACTAAATTCATTAACTTTTGAGACATTTATGAAACAATTTTCGAGGTACACGATTTACCCTGTTTTATTTATTAATAATAACACCTCCGAATGATGACAACTGTGTGTTGGATTAAAATCCGATTTGCCACTAGAGGTAGAAGAAGCGCGGCCCACTTGTCCCAAAGTCGGGAAGAATGGGACAAGAGAAAAACAACCATAAGTCAAATCGGTGATTTGGTTTTCATTTCAGTCACAGCGGCATGTGCGGAATTCCTAACGCGGCCTTAAAAATGATATTTCTTGGCGGCAGAATCCTTACCGGGCGGGGTGAAGTGGGTTTCGAGCGCGAGTGGTCGGTGAGGTGGGGGGGGGGGGGGGTTGAAAAGAACTCGTCGTACAACAAATGTGAAGAGGTCTCTTCCCCTCCTTTTTCTTGCGGAGGTTATTTATTGTAACGCTCCCTTCCCCGGCGACCTTCCTTACCCCTATTTCACACCCCTTTACTTTTTCCGCTTACTCGCATAAAGGTGCAGGAATTTATCGGCGGATTTCTGCAAAATATCGGGATCCAGTTCACAACTTAACGGGGGCCGTTTGTTTTACGGCACGCTGCTTTTTATTTGGCCGTGAGAACGTAATTCCCGACCGGCCGGGTTTAAAATGTTGCCGGTCCGTAATGAAGGGACTTTTATTACTTCCCTTTAGTTTAACGTCGGTTAGGAAGTTAGTGCGCGGATAATTCGCCGTCCGGTACTTCATTATTGGAACAGCGTCGTTAGAGGATGCCCTATTAGCCTAGATTATAGCTTAACTTCTGCCACTGGTTTAGCTCAGTAAGACGGTTCGGATGGAAAATATTAACTCGGCCCTATGTTTGTGGGATAGGAAAATACTCCTTGCCTGCAGACGTTCTTGTGTTATTCCGCCTTAAATTATGAATGTGTTTGGCCGCCAAACCTTTCCCATAACACAGTACTCAATAGCATATGTAGATTATTTGTATAACTGTTGAGGTTATTAGTACAATTAGGGTAAAGGGGTTAAAAATTGCGTTGATGAATACAATAATTGTATTTGAATATACATATTTTATGGAACGTCAAAGCATGATAATATACTCTTTGATTATGTGTCAGTCTATATGAAGGTTTTGTGCCCAATGCTAAAATGTGTTGTCAGTTGAAACTTTGTATCTGCAAACGACAAACGAAGGAAACAGCGATTATAAATAAGTTAGGAAAAGTTAATTAACACATGTTGTCTTAAGTAAGCTCTGACAATAAAATACTCAACATTCTAAATTTATTTCATTAAACGTAATCAATAAAAGATTAAAATGGATGAAAAGTAGTTTTACCGAACAATATTTTTCTCACAAAATGCCCATACGGATGCAAGGTCTATTCTCTGGAATTTAAAGCTACAAACTAAACAAAAACTAAAAATAGTGAGTAGCGCCTTCAAATTCTAGTATCGCAATACCGGCACAACAGTTCTGCCTCCGTTTTGCATTCAGCTCCTTTACTGGCAACCATCTTGATTTTAACTTCACAATAATTACCATATTCAATTTCACACAAGATTTCTCTCTTATTTTTGGTCGTATAGTTATGAAAGATGTCTTATTTCAAAAACAAACTTAATCTTTTTTATAGTTTTCTAAATTGTATTTTGTGTTGGAAAAAAACTCTCATTTATCTTTGAATATCCTGTATTATATATTATTTAGGAGAAATCAAATAGCGTTCGGCCCATATTGCCTCCGATTATTTTCGGAATATATCAAAGATAAAAAGTTTTGACATCGTTCTTGTAGGTAAAAAATCAAGGCCGTTAAAAGGAACGGTCGGCGAAATAAAATCCATCTATTTATCAAGACCAAATGCCACAAAGGCAGTATTAAATTAAAATATTGCAGTTTTTTAATAAGTGTCCACTTTCCAAGACGAACTCTACAAGTTTAGAAATCCCCAACAGGGTGCACAACAACGTCTTTCAATGCCCTATCTTATCGTAATTCGATTACCTATGTACTTGTGATTTACCTTCTTCGCTTGTTTCCTTTGAGGATTCAACAAATATGTTAATAGTGGACGCAATCTTGCAAGGTAAAATGTCGTGGTATATTTTGAGGGCGTAAAACTTCTAGAATAGTTGCTTTCTGAATTAACACAGTTAGTGAATCAGTAATCGCAGAAGTATCTCTTCAGCGTTTCCACGTCCCTGGAAACATCGGTGTTGAAACAGCCGTGGCAGCTATGGTGTTTACTCTCGCCGCACTGCCAACGGCGAATCTCTGTTGATTTAGAAGCAGACAATTTAATACCCACCGTTTGAAAGGAAATAAAGAGAACCGCGTTATTCGGTTATCATTTAATTAAGAGTAACCTTCTGTTGCTGTCTGCCGCCTTATTTTCTCCCCCTTTATCGAGAGCGAGTTACGCTCCTATCTATTAATACCGATTTATCTCCGTTCCTCGCCGCAGACTGGAAAATTTCGACGTCTAAGCGCGAAAACAGAAAATGTTTTAGGAATGGTTACAATTATTTTCGCAACTATCATTGTTTAATTAAATTAATGGAGGAGATGTGGTATATAGGAATCGTCCTGTCTTGCTTATTGTCGAATGGTTATAAACAGAAAAATAAAACGTGATCTAGGGGTTTACGTAACAATAAATACTTTCCTACTCCTCACTCAAAACTCATGATTTGGGCGAAAATTTGAATTAGTCCAAAATTTACAGACATTATTTTTTAATCGTAATCCAAATTTTGAGAATTAAAACGTTAATTACAAAATGTCAAGATCTTCAGTAATTTTATAAAATGATTAGATTATTTTACATCTCTAACAGAGTTAAAATCCTCGAGGTTTATTTTTGAGTTATTAGAGTTTGTACCCATACATAGTTAAGCTTTATTCAAAAGTTAAAATAGGATTTTGAATTTTGTTCACGACCAGTTACTAAATAGGAGTTTAATTTGCCCAATCAACACCTTGTACATTTTAGATACGTATCATAATTCGAAATTCAGCTTGCGTTAAATTCGTTTCTTTTTGCGCCCTTTCTAGCAGAGCATCATAAATTGGAAATTTCTATTTGAATGTTTAGAGTTGGCGAGGCTGCCTTGTTTTAGAAGCAATTCCTTGCAATGCTCTGGTACGACGAACATTAATTTTTTATGTAATAAATATCTCATTGTTAGGCATTAACTCTTGCTGTCAACTAGGGTCTTTTACCCCGTAAGAACTTAGGTGATCGATTTTAGATTTAAAAAATATTTTTTTAAATTTTGAATTCTTAACGCTATAATATAACCAGACTAAAAACAGGAAAAGTAGAAAATATATTTGTAACTCCTCGAAGAATTACATCCGTTTAAAGCAGAAAATTCGAGCAAATTTGTAATGTTACTCAAATAAAAATAGCTGAAGATAAAAAAGTGAAATGTTTACAGAATGTTCTTGGGTTATAGCTTCAGTGAGCGACATATTTTTTTTTATTTATGACTTAAAAGTTTTATTTTTAAAATTAAATATAATTTAAGAAAATTGCATAATATTAAATAATACCAAATACATTTTTTATGAGTAAAAATACTTTTAACTCCCATCAGCTACTTTACATGTATATACTGCATAAAATTCATATCCTTATCTTCAACCGTTTTTCTTTGGGTCAGATCATAAAGTTAATGTCATAAGATTCTGTTTCAAATTCCTACTATTTATTTCATGTCTTCATAAATAATATATGTAACTAAATTTGTCATAAAAAGTTCGAACCAAAATCTAATTGCACTGCCATTTATATCTGTCATATTTGTTCGTATTGCAAATTATTTATATAAACAGGTTTTCTCGATCCCAAAAATTAATGTACAATTTTTGCATTGGCCATAATTTAGATTTTTCGTGTACATTTTATGTACAGATCCTTTAGATGTAAGGATATGCATTTTTTTGGTGGTAGGTTTATACACAGTTTTCTCAGACCTGAAAATAATCAGGTCCATAAACAAAGACCTAAGAGAGGCAGAGAACTCCATCCCCCCCCCCCCAAACGTTGCGGTACTCCCTCGGGCTTAAAGTGGCATTTAAAGGTCGCCTAGGCACAATAATCCAACGAAAATTGCTTTTTCTGACTCCTCAACCTTTTATAAATAAACAAATACTCGGTGTTACAACATTATCGAACATTTCACTTTGTGACGTTTTGTGTTGTTACAGATGAGTATCTATTGTGTGCGTAAAATTAAATGTTATATTTTACATTATTTTATTTCCTATATTCCAGTAATTTTAAAAGGAAATGTACTTTATAGTTTATAAGAGTGAACTTTTGTTTGTGTAGCATTTTGGAGAATTAGCAAGTTTAATAAACTGTTCAGAGAACAAAGCAAGGAAACAATGGGGTGCAATAAGAACAGTAAATAAATTTCTAATTTGAAGAAGGTAATATTTGAATGGGAAACTTTAATATTCAAGTCGTATTTAAGTTTCTCTGTTGCATGTTTTCAAATAGCTTCTATTTATGCACACAAATTATTAATGTAACGTAAATGTATAATGTGCATTTCCTCGCTTCTTGTTTTTTTAATACACAATTGTTGTTATGTGTGTTTCAGTGTCACTATTGCTTAGCATGTTTAATTCTTTGTTATCATAAAATTATAATAATACATAAAATATTTAGTTTATATTGTTTTTATGTTACAGAAAAATCATGTAACATATAAAGTACACTTATATATTTCATGAAATTAAGTTTAGAAAGTTGGTAACCATTCGGTAACTACAGAATTGCTGTTGGTCGCTTACAGACTGTTCCTGTCAATGTTTTAAAAATACATTGACCTATATGCTACATTTACTGAAATTCTGCGAACACTACAAGATATGTCTAAATTTTTTAATATAAATTGCTTTCTTCGCGTAGAAGTTGATTAAAATTGAGTTTTAAGAGTTTAAAGAAACATAACTGCTTACATTTTTCCAGCCATAATGAAGTTTTCGTAAGGTGGTTCAATCGATTTTGGATTGTAAATTTTTTAATCTAAATTCATAGCTCTTTGATAACTTCCATAAATAGAGGAAAATTCGCACCGCATGAAATTATAGGTAATTAAAGTAGGGACTTCAAGCAATTTTGCAATAAGGTGATACAGGGGAAGTTGTACAGTATGTACAAGAGTTGTAGCTTCAGGGATTGAAAAGATTTTTTATTTATAAAAGATAATTTTTATGAAAAAACATATTTGAAAACACGCCGTATTTAAATTTATATTTATTAAAATAATATCATTTTCCAAAGTATTTTATGCATATACTATCTGAAAATATAACTATTTTCATAATATAAAATGTCTGAATTTATCTTCAGCCTTTTTTATGTGCTTTGATCACATAATTGCCTTCATGTCCTACTTCACATATTTTAATTTTATATGGAGCGTTAAAGGTTAATTAATTTAACATAACAAACCTTTTTTCAAACTCAAAATCAAGCGCAACACCTTAAAGTGAAATCATTGCAGAATTGTACCCCCACTTCTTGTCTACTTCTGTGACGTCACCGACAGACGTCGGAGAGACAGACGGACGGGTGGTGGCGACAAAAACTGCCGGTACGACAGCGACAACGACAGAGGCGACCTCTTCCAGACAAATGATCACCGGTTTGATTGATGCACTTCCGGTTGTATTAGGAGTGGACTTCCTTCCGCAGCGCCGTCCGGCTGATTGGTGCCGATTGTAATGCTCTGATTATATCAGTCACTTGCACTGACGTCAGCAAAAAAAACTCAATCGCCGTCTAAGCGCTCTGTCGATGAGAAACGAAACATTGTGGGTTTCTCCAACTGTATTAATTACTAGTACATTACGGACAGGATATGGTTTTGGTAGAACTGTTAGCCATACAGAAATTACGATTTCCTGACACTGTTTCTGTTCACTATTGCAAATTCCGCAAAGCGAGTAAACGAGTTTGTTTTCATCAGACAAAATTAAATTATTAAAATAATTCAACCCGAGGCCTGTAGTGAAACGACCTTGAACTTTATCCTATAAGATCAATGTCAAATCTCAATCAATTTTGCGACTTACAATTTTGGTTGAATAATTTTGGAAGATATCTCGTGTTAAAAGAATGATCAATATGCATTCCGTTTTCTTGTAAAATGTGTACTTCAGACTATTTAAACAATAAAGTACAAGAAGGATTGAGATTTCTTTGAGATGTATAAGATATCGAAAAATCTAAAACAATAGGTTTGGATTGATAAATTATACGTTTAAATTTAAACATCTCCCAAAAACAAGAGCGTGATAGAATTAGTAGTGAAGAGGGAGTCTAAAATCAAATGGTTTTCACTATAGCCGGTCGATAAAGAAACTTGCTGTTGTAACACATCTCGGCAACCACGCGGCGTAGTGTACTGGGTACAGCGGTTATCGCAGGATTATCGAAGTCAAGCAACGTCGAGCTTGGTTGTCCCTTGGATGGGTGACCGCTGAACGATCCTCTGCTTGTAAGCATCTCACCGCCGGCCACCGGTCGTGGTTAGGAAGTCACCTTGAGCCTTGTACCAAAAAAAGTTTCAGCTCTGAAAAAAGACTTAATTTCGATCTATGTAGAGCTTGCTGCCATTGTTAATATCCACGTGACTTTAATTGTCGGTATTGTTCTACCACGGACTTGGCCAATTTGCTTGAAAAGTAAATTTATTTTCACTAACTTGTGGATTTATATTTACACATCTCCGTATTTATTCTTCATTTATACATAGTCGACATCGATTCATACCATATTTAATAGCACACTGGAAATACTTTCATTAATTAGACTTGACGTAACGTTCCTTACTTTCCGGACAGCGTTACCTTCCATATATTCTTGCTTGTCATAAATCAATTAAATTACTGAGTCTCTTTGAAAACCTCCAGTCAGCAGACATCGACAACCATCGACATCTACATCGATATTTATACTTCGATAATTACAAACGATGGCGAAGTCAGTTAACGAATTGCAACTGTAACAGTCGACTTCCAGAAAACCGTAGAAACAAACTCACCAGTACTCGACATTCAGAAAGGTGTAATGTGGATAATAATATGCAGGAGCGTGTAATGTGCCATAAACCTTAGTCATGATGTTCCCTCTGCAAGCTGCAGGGGAGGTGTCAAGTCATAAACCTTACACCGTCATGTCCGCGTCACTTACTAGTAACTTGCGCCCCAACACTCTGCGCGTTAATTACTCTCGCAGACTCCTTGCCTTCGTTATCCGCTTTTTACAGATCATCAATCCCGTTTAACTGCTCTCCAATCGATTTCCAGCTTATTGTCAATTTATTGTCTATCGATTGCCGGTTGTTTACAGCGTATTTTAGTTTTTTACTTTAACGACCCGATCGGACCGTTACTCTGTTGGGTTATTACGATGGCTTTCACGTTCAAGGCTGTTGGATTTTGATTTTATACAGAATTATTAGTTTATTTTACACCGGAAAAGTTCTCATCGAAAAGTTTTGTATGGATCTTGTCTTATCACACGATTCCAGATTATCCGAATTTGACGACATTAAGGTAATTCGATTGAACAAAATTCGGTTAATGACGAGTAAAATACAAAATTATACTTTTTGTAAGGATTTGTCTTAACAAGAACAAATACACCGAGCTTTGTATTATGCTGCAGGTTATAAGCGTGACTTTCGTGTTTCAAGGCCGTTGAATTCTGATTTTATAAAGAATTATTAGTTTATTTGATGCCGGAGAAGGTTCTCATAAAAAAGCTTTCTATGGTTCTTGTTTTATCACACGATTCCAGTTTATCCGAATTTGTTGATATTAAGTTAATTCGATTGAACGAGATTCGGTTAATGGAGGGTAAAATACAAAATCGTCCTTTTCGTGAGGAACATTGTCTTAACCAGAACGAAATACACCGAGCTTTGTAATATGCTGCATTACATAAATCGTGTTTGTGTATTTACGAAATTGAAACAAAACTATTGGTCTCCTTAGAATTATTCGGTAAATCAAACAATTCGGTTGATCGAGACTCCGGTGTAATTGGATATTCTCCTTTATGACTTTCCTCTGAAAGTCTGTCCTCCTTACTGACTTAACAACCCTCAAATAAGGATGACTTCAGGGGAGCCATTCCATTCCTTTAAAGTGCCAGACCGCGCCGCACCTTGCTGGTCTCCAATCCCGGGTCGCATTACTGCCACGATTCCGCCGTTGAATATTTGATGGCCGCGCCATCTGACAGCAACCGTACAAGTGAGTGCTGGGCTATAATCGCTGCTGCTCATACAAGTTTAATTCGCATTTTCATTTGGAAAGTCCGGTCTGGTCTATCTCCCGGCATTTATAATGCAGGAGGCCGGCCAGGCCACTTCCTCCACCTCCACGGTGCGGTCAAGGAGTCCCCACATCCACGCCGGCATCCGTTACCCGGCCTACTCCCTGCCGGATGTGAATAATTTAGGACGTTAAAAGGATTTAACATCTCCATGGTGCGAGGTAACGTTTAAATGAGGCCAGTCCATTTTGGAAATTTCTACCTTTTTTGGTCAATTCTGAACGAAAATAATCTGTTCACATTTCACTACAGGAGACAGAAAATAAGTTACACTAATTTTAATTTTTTACAAAATATCTCTCATTTTTATTCACTGATTTACGAGTAATGTTGTAATTATATAAAACAGACGAACGTATCTGAGTGGGGTTATGAACATTTATTTTACTTATTTCACAACATTTAGACCACAATTCTTTCATAAGTTTTATAAATTCGATTGTATAAGTGAGCCCGTTTTAAGCAGGATCGGCAAAAGTTTTACCTATTGTGTGAACTATAAATTTTTAGGGGTATTCCGCGTAATATAAACGAAAAATTGAGGATTTAATGTTTTATTATTTCCCATCAACAATCAATAAATTATTCCATCATTGCATTTTTGTATTAAAAATTCTATTAATTCCTTCACAAGAAGCGGTAACATTGAATAACACTAACAATTTATATTGAGGCATAATTTGTAGATTTTTCCGTTCAATTATGGTATAAATTTAGATAAACGCTTGATTTCTTCATAAATAATATTATTGTGTTTTGAACCAACACGCTTTTAAACTGAACCGACTTAATTTTAATCGCTTAAAATAACATTTATTTATTAATTAGACGTTTTTTATATAAAATATATTATAACTCCGTCTTTAATTTAACCTATTCATAAGTTTAGATAATCTATTTACTGATACGTAAGAAGTTATGTTAAAAAGAAGTGCAATCCTAAACAATGAATACATATAATATTTCGTGTTGCAATATATATTTGCGAAGAAAATGTAATTCACAGCCTAATGGGGGCGGTCATCAGATATCTAGGCAGGCCCATGTGACGTCATGGCCACTATATAATGGCTGAAATTTATGCGAAGAGCCGTGATGGCTGATATAATATGGCTAATGCATGCGGAGGGCCTGGAATTCGGTTAATCATTGCAAATTAGACACTTGCTAATGCCAATGCCATTAATCACTTCCAGATGTGCATTATTACCCCTTTGCTGTCGGGAAATGTCTTCAATCTGCTCTACGAGCAGTTTTGCCAACCTTTATTTCTTTATCAGTAAATTTCCCTCTACTTTATCTCAAGAAATAGCCTTTGTACATAATGACCGTTTGAAAATGTTTATACGACTATAAATTTATTTAGAACCAAATGTAATGTACCTCATGATTTTGTACATTTAAATAGGCAATTTTTAAATTATTTTTGTTATTGATTATTTAATTTTAACCCAAACTGAATTAATTCTTGTTTAAGTTAGTGATTGAGTTAGGAATTGTGCTATTAAATTAATAAATAGCGATAGATCAGTGGTGTAATACAAACAATCTTACTTAAATCTACCTAGGAACTTTTAATAGTTGTAGACAAATTCGGAAAGCAGTTCAAGACTGGCTTATTAAAACATTAGTACCCATTCTAAAATATCGAAATTAAATTTTCAAAAAACAGTTATTCTGTATCTTATATTGAAGGAAGGAATCATGTATTTTATTTGAAATCGTCCAAAATTTGTTCATTATGTCCTCTCTTTAAAGAAGTATAATTTTTAACATTTGGATGTCTTAAAGTATTGGCGTAAAATGAAAAGGATTGCAACAACTTAAGACCTTCAGTACAACTTCACAACCTTTTTGTACATTCAGAACCTTTTTGTAAATTTAAAGTTTTAATTAATATTATTTTTAGTTTTTATATGGGCTGATTGAAACTTAAAGGTGTTTAGTTTTGATATCCGATTGCGGGAAAGATCTCTCTTTTAAGGGTTGTCATATGTTCGTCCGTGTTACGAGTATAATTAGTACTCGAAGCACTATGTTTTTATCCTCTGGACCTACAAATGCGACTTACTATTGTTAAATTTTGAATAAAAAATGAACAAAAAGACTTTTATTGGTTATTGTCCTTCCAAATGTGTAGCTTACCTGGAGAGAAGTGTGTTACCTTAATTGTTTTATAAATCGTCACTTTGGGTGCAACCTCAAAAATTGTTCACTCGACAAACATTGACGCTAATGGCCTGTATATATGGGTCTAGTTTACTTTCTATATTTCGAATAAATGTTTTTAATATTAATTTCGGGGCGTGGGGTTTGTGAATATCCTGTGTTTTAAACCAGTACGAATGACTCGATCGGGTTTCAAGGCGATCAATGAGGTAGTGTCTCTCCAGTCAACACAGAGAATTCTTTTCTCTGCACAGAACCTTCCTCGCAATTTAACTTGCTTTCTGTTCACATTACCACAACAATCGTCTTCCTCCATTTTGGATCCGGAGAAAACTCAGTTTTCAGCCGGAAAGATTGAGTAATCTGATGTAGTCAACACTTTACAGACAAAACCACACCTCAACACACTTCGCCATACCAAGCTCTATTTTTAAAACATTATTCTGTGTGTCAGGTGTAATATACGTTCAGAATTATACAAAGTAGGAGTACGTAACACCACCAGACTTCGCTCAGGTTGCAAGCGAAATTTCAGTTTGTTCACCAATTTATTTATTTTACGTGTCCGCCTTTGCCATCATGGTTACTCATAAGACTAATGTGAAAATGTTCGCTAACGCTCAGCAATCTCATGCGGTGACATGCACCAATATTGAACTCGGCGATGCTCATGTAGAAACGAATGTTGATGCAAAATATCAAGTCTAAAGTTCAGTTAGCTTTCGAGATATTGTGCAGACAGATAGACGGAAATGGAATCTCTCCAGCCCTTCGAGCGATAGATGCAATAATAACAGCTACACACTTGCGTGCTCATTAATTAGTACGGTTTTTTACGTTACAGTAATTAGTGACTTCTTATGTATAATACCACCAAGATCAGTATAATTAAATTTCGGTCTTTTTGTATTATCCGGTGGCCAGTCTGTCCCTATTTACTATTTGTTTTAGGCTATATAAGTTGTAAATACATAAATATGAATTATAAATATAAAAATGGAAGTTAGCATTTATGAGTCCCCACGTGGTCTGAGGTTGAATTCGGGTACTTTCGTGATATGAGGTAGGGAAAGTACCGACCGGAAATGCCCATGTCCGTAAGTGCGGGCTTTGGTGGTGTTCCGGTCGCCACTCGGAATTCTGGGAAAAAGACTCAAAATAGTACCCTAATTCAAGGTCAGATCACGTGAGCACTCGTCAAGGTTACATTGTTTCCATTTATAATACCTACTTATATCGCGTAAAAACAAGAAGTAGATAAAGATAGCGAGGCCTCCATACAATACCAAAGTACCGAAATGTTTTCCGGAAAAAGAAAAAAAAGTATATAATCAACTCCTAAATCTATACCTGAACCTGGACTACAAGCCAACTAACTGTGTTTTTTCCGCCAGTACAATGCTAAGTGGGTAAGGTAACAAATCGGGGACCGGGTGAGTAGCCAAGTAACGGGACAGGAGTGGAAACAAAAATGTGGAAATACATTAGCGGCACTAAAGAGAGTTGGAAACAAAATGGCGGCAACATTAATCTCGGGCCGGAAACCAGGTTACAATAAACACTGTGCC